>NC_041721.1:9969438-10269938 GCF_900700375.1 Denticeps clupeoides | reverse complement strand
AGAAAAATATACTGGACTGTTTTGGAGAGTAGAACCGTTGCAAACATGCACACCATCACATATAAATCAATAAGCTGAAGGATTGCCATGCAACACTGTAACTTAACAACACTTACTGCAGCCACGCTCACAATAAACTGCATATTTAATGATATGATAATGATAACATCAAATAATTAACTGATGAAAGAAACTTCTCCTCACTGGGGTTGACAATTAGAATCACTGGCTGACCTACACATAACCGGTCCTGCTGCAGAGCACAGTAACAATTAAGATTTGCATCACTTTCTCTTTTTAACTCTTTCCATGCAAACAGATGCATGAGAGACAGAGACATTAGAAGTTGAGGACAAGAAAGCAGCAGTAATTTATTCATACCTACGGCCTGTATTTACTTCCCTACACTGACATTAATGTCCAACTCAGATTGTTGGGTCAACCAGTCTCCATTTCCAGCACAGAAATTACTCTGACTAATAATAACATGACGAAATCGGAGCGCAAAACGCACAGCATATACTTACTTGCTCAGTCGAAGAGGATAACACTTCATATCAAACGAGAGAAACGCAGACCTACAACTAATCCTCCATGCCACAGTTCAGTAAGAGGACAACAAAAAAAATGGCCTTGTTGCTGGGCAGGTCTCCCACTCTCCCAGTGTGTGTGAGTATGTGTGTGTGAGAGAGAGTGGGATGGGTTACCTAGAGCTTCCAGGTTTGGCAGCTGAAAGGCAGTTCCCACAGGCCAAAGGACTCTTTCTCTCCCTGGCTCGGGCAGCGGGGAGTCGGGAGCGTGACACCACTGGGTCACCCAGCTCTCCCCGGGACATGCTGAGTTCGGCGGGGAGAAATCGCGCCGGGCCCTGCCTTCTACCGGCTCCTGGGTGTCTGGAGGGGGCCAATTTCTAACCCCTCTCCTTCTGTCTCGGACTCTTTCTCCTGCTCCCTCTCTCGCTTACCACAAGCTGACCACAGTTAAAAGCAGGTGGTGCCTATAGAAAGACACATGCTGTCTCTGTAAATGTGAGCTGTCTGTCTGATATGTGTGTGTGTGTGTGTGTGTGTGTGTGTGTGTGTGTGACAGTTTTAAATAAAGCACCGCTGTACATTTTACTTAGACAGAATTAAGTGTCACAGACTTTGAAAGTGTAAGGCTGAGCTTTTGCTGATCTTTATAGATTGTTTTCACGCTTTCCAATTTTTTAGCACTGGAAAACACCATAACATATTTAGTAAAGACAGCAGCATTGTATACAGGCAGAAATTACATTTTTATCTCCCATTCTTATGACAAATGTATCAGTCTGGAAAAGTGCTAAAATGAGTGAACAAAAAGTTTTTGCTAGAAGAGTGGTCCTAAAACTTTCCACATTTGTTCTCCACGTACCACCATTATTACCACATGGGAACCAGTTTTATTCCTAATATGAATATTACTGACTGAAGTGAGGGTTAAACTGAAGATATTAAGAATAATAACTACAAGGCATTGAAATGCACAGTAACTGTGGATATTTCCAGTAATTTCTTGGACTCCTGTATGGCGATGGCTATGAAACATTCTTCATTTGATGATGATGAGGATGATGATAAGAACTATTTATTGCTGCTGCAATATACCAACATATCCAAAATGTACACAACGCAGTATCACATGAGGAGGTTGGGGGGTGGACAGGTCAGGAAGATATAATATAGGGGATATAATTAGAAAAGCAGGCGGGGTTACATGAGGAGAGAAGGAATTTTGGGAACCAAAAAAACCCCACCTCTCAGCAACATAAGCACATCGACTCAATACAACATAAAAAGTAAAAGACTTCACAAAAGGGGAGGGAAAATGGACGGTGGATGTAATCCCGCGTAAACGTGCATCAGTTTGGTTCCACCATACGGCACTCACACAGACCCGCCAGTGTTGGGTTGGTGAAGGAATGAGAGATTTACACCAGGAATATATTACATTTTGAAGACTCTAATGCAAACAAACACGTACACACGCTTTCCATAACCGCTTCGACCTAAACAATTCACCTAGTGAATTCTTTCTAAAATCCTTGAGTGCTGTGTCTACAATCAGATATCACTTAATCTGTCACAGAACAACCTCCTGGATCCTAACCAGTCTGTCTTCAGAACAGCTCATTCTAATGAGACTGCCCTTCTGGCTGTTTCTGAGAAGCTACATGCGGCCAGATTGGCAAAAGTGTCATCGGTACTTATTCTCCTCGACCTCTCTGCAGCATTCGACACTGTTAACCAAAAGACTCTCTTGTCTATCCTGAAGAGGCTTGGAATTCGGGGCTCAGCACAGCAGTGGTTTGCTTCCTACCTTGATGAGCGATCTTACCAAGCGACTTGGAAAGGATCCACTTCTGCCTCACGTAGACTACACTGGTGTCCCTCAAGGCTCGGTGCTAGGTCCTCTCCTTTCCCCACTCTACACGAGATCACTTGGTGAGGTAATTTCCACACATGGATTATCCTACCACTGCTATGCTGACAACCCACAACTCCTCTTCTCCTTTCCTCCCTCAGATTCCAAAATCTCTGCATGTCTAACTGACATCTCGTCTTGGGTGACAGCCCATAACCTCAAACTCAATCCCACCAAAACTGAACTAATATTCATTCCAGCAGAGTCTTCACCACATCACGATTTTTATATTTACCTGGACAACTCACAGCTTTCTCCTTCTTCGACAGCCCACAACCTTGAAGTAACAATTGACAACCAACTCTCCTTCTCGACTCACATCAGCAATCTTTCCAGTCCATGTAGTTTTGTCTGTTGTTTCGTTTAGTTTTGAGCAAACAACATTTGTCTTGTGATCTTTTATCTTTCTCGACATTATTATCACTATCATGCATTTCACACTTGCTTGTGAACCAGAAGGCCACAGAGTCACAGGTTCAAATTGTGTCCCTGAGCTGGACACTTAACCCTGAGTGTCTCCAGGGGGACTGTCCCTGTAACCAGAGTCGCTCCGAATAATCACATTAGAAAAAGATGGGCCAGTGCTACTGCACGTCCTTCTTAATGTCTGTCAGCATTTTGATTATGTCTTATGTCTGTGTGCACACTCAAACACACTGTAGATTCATCAACTTCTTCAGGGTATCTGGTTAACCATTAAAAACTGACGGTCGATTCACTTCCTCTGCTCCTTTATCACACATGCGCTCCAGAAGCTGGTCGTAATCCCCTTGCAGGACTTTAATCATTGCCCCAGGGGGGGCTGAGACCTGCGTGTCCAGGAGGAACATGGGCGCAGCGGGACTAGTGGAGGTCCTGATCCTCACTGGCCCGATCTGGGCCTGACATCACCCTGGCATGTGCGCCGGGCTGCGGCCCTCGCTGCGGCGTGCCTGGAATCCGGAGCCGGGCCTGGCAGGGCCCTGACTGCACCTGTCGCCTCTGGAGCAGGGAGAGGTCCCGGGAGCGCCGGGGAGGATCGGGGACAGCTGTCTGCTTCTCCTTCCACCCCTGCCCCCCTCCTCTGCAACCCTACTATATCCAGACCCCCAGCAACACACACACATCATAGCCCAGAGAAGCACCAAGGCCTGCCTGACAAACAAACACACACTTGTGAAAGTGGATCCCGGCATGGCATTTTTGGCCTCCAGTTTTTTTTTTAATTAGCGTCAAAGCCAGACTGTCTATTTTCATCGGTGTTTGACTTTCTTGGGCGCTAAATAAAACCACACAGCAGCACACAGCGCCGCTCTTTATTTAAATACTGCTCCCTCAGGCCCGCCTCTCTGTCAGCACGAAGGCGAAAACAAAACCACAACAATGAATAATAAAAAAGACAATGAAAAGCTTACGCATCTTACCTGGATTGCATGTCTTGTGTTGTGAGGGGGCTCGCTGGCGCCGCCCCGGTGGCCTGATGCGTGACCTGCTGCTGGAGCTCCGCCAGCGACTGCAGGTACTGCTGCTGGTGCTGCTGCTGCTGTTTGAAGCGAGACAGGATAAAGAACAGCCCCAGGATGCTCTTCAGATTTCCATTCCGGATCTCTGCACAGAGAGGAGAACATGTCCCGTCAGCCTGACCCAAAGCGGACCGTCCTCACTAATGTAGAAATGATCTAATCACACGACAGTTGCAGTGAGCCGCCATAAACAAATTTCTTAATTTAGCTCCAACGTTGTCTCATCTGTGGCTGTCATAAGGTTTCGTCTCTGTGCCAAATGGATTTATTAAATGACTACACTCTCTCTGCTCATCAATGGCTAGTGGTTACGGAAGTGGCCCCGTAATCAGAAGGTTGCCTTTGTGTGGGGGAAGTTCGAATCTCGAGCCACCAAGGTGCGCCTGAGGTGCTACTGAGCAAAGTACCAACTGCTAGGCCACCACTGAGCCATTGATGTGATCAACGGCTCTTGAAATGGCTCAAAACCAGAGAGAGTGTGGTCAATTCCTAATAAATCCATTTGACACAGAGACGAAACCTTATCACACTGCTCCCCGGGCGCCTGTCATGGCTGCCCAGTGCTCACTAAGGGTGATGGGTTAAAAGCAGAGGACACATTTCATTGTCTCACCGTGCGCTGTGCTGCAGTGTTTCACAATGACAATCACTTCACTCTCACATCGGGAAATGAATCTCCCCTCAGATCAAAACCTTTCTAATAGCCAGCACCATCTGAGGCGGGGGGGCAAAACATGGCAAATGCGTTTTGCTGACACAGTGTTTCATGGAGAGGCTTCCCTGCACTGACCCGCTCGTCGATTTTCTAAAAAGTTTTGCCAGTGATTAATCTTTGCAAGATTCAATTTAGAAGTTTGTGACAGGGGCGATTTATACTGCGCATTACCACCGGCCTTAACCTGCTAGATCTACTCAAGAGTAACTGGCACCTAGGCGGGGAGAGTTCGGGTCTTCCCACTTTCAGGGAATGCAGATAAATGAGAAGCAGAGACGAGTGGATGAAACAGTTACTGCTGTTCAGGCGAGTGCACAAATCTGTGTGCTTTGTATCTGCTAAATAATGAACGAAATGGATTTTCTTTAGAGCCCTGTGACAAAATGCATCGAAGGTGTATTTGGTTTTGAAGTGTTAAATTGCACAGCTTAAAACTTAAAAAAGAAGCCATGCCTAATGGAAACAGAGCAATTAAGCCAAAAATAATTTTTAAATGAGGCGGCTTTTCAAGCAATCCAATAGAAGTGGTGGTATGTCTTTTTTTGCTAAACAAAAAAATTAATGGAAACACTGACATCACTATTTCAGAAAAAAATGACCTTCTGCATTAATATCTACCTATCTGATGTCACATTATCCAATGTACTAATAATCAAACTCGCCCTGTTTCCTCCTCTTAAGACATTTGTTCTACCTTGATTCTTGGGTGAAAAGCTAAATGATGAGCAAGACACTTAACACTAAATTGCTCCACGGGGACTGTCCCTGTAACTACTGACTGTATGTCACTCTGGTTAAGGGCGTCTGATAAATGCTGTAAATGTAAATGTAAATCTTTGCAGTGATTCTGCACGTGATTCTGTGGAACGGTCTTTGACCTCTCAGGCTCAGACATTGGTTCCGTGGTCCCCTGTGAGAATTTACTTATGCTGTGTAATCTTGACCTTGGCAACCATTCCTAATGCCTATGATGCCCATCAACCTGAGTGAGCAGTGGGCAGCCATGACAGGCACCCGGGGAGCAGTGTGTGGGGAAGGTGCTTTGCTCAGTGGAACCTCAGTGGAACCTTGGCAGATCGGGATTCGAACCGGCAACCTTCTTATTATGGGGCCGTTTCCCTAACCGCTAGGCCACCACTGCCCCAGTATTTAGGGACAGTATTTTAGGTGGGGATGTGGGGTTTGTGATCAGAAGTGTCCCACATATACTTATATGTGTATATTAGCCTGATCTGTTGTTATTCATACCATCAACACACAGGGTTTTCACCCTGAACAAAAAACATTCACACAAGCACACACCCCTCTCAAAACCCTCATACCTATAGCCACTAAACCTATTGTGCATACCTTTGGGTAGTGGAAAGAAAACAGGAGAACCATGACGCTCCACACTGTAGAACTAGTGGGTTAATTATATTTTTTCTGGAAAAAGGC
Organism: Denticeps clupeoides; assembly: GCF_900700375.1. Lineage (NCBI taxonomy): Eukaryota > Metazoa > Chordata > Actinopteri > Clupeiformes > Denticipitidae > Denticeps > Denticeps clupeoides. The sequence goes on along the minus strand of NC_041721.1, from coordinate 10,263,842 downwards.
AGACACAACTTCCTGTTTCGGCAAACATTGTGGTTGGTGAATGGTGATGATAGCGTCATTTCTGTGAATGCCCGCTCACTATAGGCCACTCTCCTCCTCGTCCTCCTCATTGTCATTGAAAGCAACACACACACCGAAACGACGCATCCTGGGGAAATCTCATCGTGGGACTGTCTAAAAGCTGCACCATGACTACATTTTGGAAAAAGACTTCATATATAATATTAAGGGATCACTAAGACCTATATAAAAGCAATAAATAGGGGACCTTTAACTTCAGGGTAGGTAACAGTACAATGAGGGCACCCCATTATATTTAGATTTAGCATATGTTGCCCCCTCTGACCCTGGAAGTAGAGGTGTTTAAGAGTTCACAGGCTTTGGGGAAAATACAGCTTCCTTTTGAAAACGCAGTTGGCGTCCCGCAGGGTTCAAAGACTCAATGCTATTCACGGATCTTGGTATTCCTGCCTTTCACCACGACTTACCTCCAGACCCCTGTGTCCTGCACTGGCTTCAATCACCAGGAACCTGACCATCAGCAAGCTCAAACTACATGACCCCTAGAAGTACATGCTCATTCACCAGAGGAAGAGGAGCTTAAGACATTCACACATCATATTACGGAACCCCCTCGGGCCCCTCAGAACCCAGCAGGTGAGAGCTGAACCAATGAAAGCTGAAAAGCAGAGGAATGCTCAGAGGTTTAGCAGCTCTGCCGATTTTTTTTTTTAGCTCCAGTGTAATAACAGCGGGATGTTGCAAAAGGCCGCCATTTAATAGGATACATTTAATTAGAGCTGCACATGGAGCCATACAGTATTAAAGCGTAATTGGGCCACTGGAATGATCGCAAGCCAACACGCTTGTTTACTGTTGCCGGGTGACAATCACCACCTCAGCATCTGGCACATGTGATGTGCGGTTAAGAGAATCCCACAAACAGCCTTTATGAGATTATTACCATTAGATTGTGTTTGTTGGAAAATTCTATACACTCCAGGGACATCAAAAGTCTCTCTGTTCTTAAAGCAGAATGAAATAAAAGTCTCCATACCTTATAAAGCTAAACACTAACGTATGCAGACCTCAAAAACCCTTAAAGTTTGAGCCCACCGCTAATTCAATTAAGTCTGCTCCTCGCAGATTTGGAAAATAGCCCACCCTCTGTACCTTTTTAAACACCCACAGCCAATAGAGAACACCTACACACACACACACACAGACACACACACACTACTGTTCAGTTGTTCATCTGTTTTTGATAGATTGTATCAAAATTATGCACAGACATTCCAGTTCGGAAATGAATGGAACATTTCCATAAATGTAGAGAAGCACAATATCTGCAGCAATTAGTTGTGAGTTCCAATTGAATGTTGGGTCCGTCAATGCAAGTCTGTCACTTTAACAATTCATTGATTATCATAAAATCATTTTACAAACAGTTGCACTGAAGAAAGAATAAAATTGCCCTGTTCAGACTCAGAGAGTGTCTAGTGCATCAGGAAATCATTATTTCTTTTTCAACATTGTCAATTCATTTTGTAATATTTTGCATTCAAACTTCATCTTTCCTTGTAATACAAGGACATTCCATCTTCCAATCCAATCATTTTCAGCTTGTGAAAAAGACTCAAAAAGAGCGAAATTATGTCCTCTGTATTGGCAAACCTACACTGGCAACCTGTGGCTTTCATAATGAATTTTACGGTTACTTTTCAAGGTTTTTAATGGACTAGCACTTTACATACCTGACAGGATGTAAATCAGAATATCCCCTGGGGTGAGAATAATTCTCTTAAGATGTGGATCTTTTAAAAAAGATAAAAACTGTTTTGTAATCTAGCTATTACCTGGTCTTAGTTTAATCTTCTCTAATCATTATGCTATATATTATATATATTACAGTATTCTTTTCATTGTTTTACTTTGTTTTTATTAATATTTTACGTGGATTATTTACTTTAAATGACCCCCCAGTTGAAGTCACTTTGCTGTTTTGAGAGGGGACACTATTTAGCACAGTGTGAACTATTTTCGTCCATAGAGAGGAGAAGCTTCATCATCTTTTCTTCTACTTTTAGATGAACCCGATCCCGAAGGAGCTGGTCAGACACCACAGTGTCAGAAAATATCCTTGATTGACAGATTGTGCGAGTGTGCGAGTGTAAACAAAGCCTAAGTTTCCCGATGGTTTTTGGGGGCGTCAGGTGGTTTGGTTGTGTTGTCTCTGGTTGTTTCGCATGGCTTGGAATCTCATATAAACTCGTCATCCCTCTCATTATTTTCACTGACAGATCACAGCATCCCACGTCGGCAAGTTCCTTATCAATTATTAAGAAGCTTCTGAATAAACAAAACTTATTCAAAAAAAAAACCTTGTGTGACACATTTAATATCTCTGGATAATCCGGAATGCATTTCTGAACTAGAGAATGAAACTGTGAAAACGTCTGATGGACAGCTGCATTTATTCAAATGAAGTTGGACTTTATGGTGACAGTACAAGTGGATGGAGATGAGTTACCTTCTGCAGAGAGTCCCTGAATGTTCACTCCACGGGCTTCCAGGAAACTGAGGCAGGTGTCTACATTCTCGATCTGCAGGCGAAACAGAAGAGATCAAACAGAGGCGTCAGGTCTCCTGGAGACACCCGCCGAAAAAGCGCCGCATTGGAGACACACGTACACGCGCACGGTCAGCGTAGCTGGATGGCTAAACTGCAAAAGAAGGGGGCATGACATCCACAAAGGGCGCCTTTGTCCGCCAGGGGCCGTTGGAATCGTGACCCCCTTCCCGTGGCGCCTGCCCCCGCTCCTGTGACACACTGACCGCAGTGTGTTATACCTAAACGGGGCCAATGACATGCAGACCCAGGCATGCGAGTCGCGTGGGGTTGTGGTCCACTCGAGACCTATTACCAGCATTATGCCCCGCTGAAACTATGCCGCCGCACAACTCTCCTTGCCTGCCCTTTCTGGCACAATCGGTGGGCAATTCATGCGCATAGCATTACCATTACAGTAGCTTCCTACACTTCCACATAACGGATGGTGCGTAAGCATGGATTGAATGGATCGGCTTTATGAGACAGACAACTGTATTTATTCCAACAAAGTTGGACGTTATGGTGAGGGTACAAGTGGAGGGAGACGAGCATAGCATTAGCATAGTGCCACGCTTTTAATGTAGCTTCCCACATGTAGCAGACAGTGCGTCAGGATTGACTTTATACGCAGCTTCAGGGAGTACGCTGCATACAATGTGGTAGGTAGTAGCCTAGTGGGTAACACACTCGGCTGTGAACCAGAGGACCCAGGTTCAAACCCCACTTACTACCATTGTGTCCCTGAGCAAGACACTTAACCCTGAGTGTCCCTGTAACTACTGATTGTAAGTCACTCTGGATAAGGGCGTCTGATAAATGCAGAAAATGTAAATGCAACGCAAGTACTGAACTACTGCGTGAGTAGCCACAAAGTTGCGTGGTCAGACGGACTCGCGACACACACATATAGGACACAGTGTTAATGTTTCAAACTGAGGAGGTACACTGTGTAGCATTAGACAAACATTGTTTGAGGCTATCTTGAGACCTGTCTGAACAGCGTCTGGCTCGACTTGGCTCCGCCATACGTTCTGTTTCGGGGCGAGAGGGTAGACGGCTATTTACTTGGCCTGTGCAAACAGCACTTTTCTCAGACTAAGGTCCCGACCCAGCACGGATGGGAAAAGAGGCTCGCACAAGGCCGGGCAATGGTGCACACATGTGCTGCTGGGCTAATTTAGTGGGGCGGTTTGATGAGGCATCCTCATTAAGTTGCGGAGAGACGGGACATGTGCAACACACGATGTAACTTTATCGAGCTTGGCGCAGATGCTTCTAGCAATACCATACGTCAGAGAAGCACATATAAATTCTCAGAGAGCATTGACAAACGCATTGATCTGTGCCGATTCAAATGTTGATTTACTGAGCTTTCCTTTCATACATATGAACAGAAAGGAAACAGCGAGGTCTTTTTACACAAATTCTCCAGTCCCTTTTGTCATTTTATCAACTGGTAAAAATCTCAAAAGAATTAAGGACACACAATTAATGCAGCAGTTCACATTATGATGATGGGCCATTTATGGAATGTAAGAAATAAAAAGAAGGGACTGCTTGCAGATTACCTATATCTCAGAGAAGTATTACCTTCCCACATGACCCTTTTTGAATAAAGTTCAAACTGGGACGAATCCCCAGTATATTTTCTTTATTCTGGATGATTTAAACCTACTGTCAATTTTCTTTGCTTGTAATAAACCCTGACATCATAAACACATCTCAGTCATAGTCTTCTCAGAAGCCCCTCCGATGCCACAGAAAACATTCTGACAAATTATCAGACCTTTAATTTGAGAGTTTTGATTGGTGAAATAGTGTTAACACTATCAATAACTGTTATTTGCTGATTGCTGGTACTTTCATCAAACATCCACTGATGCCTATGTCCTGTAGAATTATTGTGGAAGACACCATCAGAGTAGGAGTGTTTCTTATTGTCCGTATTTCTTTTAAAGAAAACAGAGACCAAATCCATGGTAGCAAGATGCCATTAACAGAATTTTCTGTAGGGCATACACATGCAACACATAATGATGTACACAGGCTGAAAGAGACATTCCATGCTAGGACGAAGACATTGTGAAAGTTAACGGCCAAAATTTTTTTAAATCAGCACTTCATAAACACATTCGGAATCCAGTCCGACACACAGTCTTTCACCTTTCCAAAGTACAGTGATGTTTCAAACGCCCACAGCAAAAATGTCACACATTTGCCGCATCAAACACCCGCCAACGCGTTGGATCCAAGGCACACATCTGCTCCACATGAGGGGACAAATGGCAGGGGCAGGACATGTTTGATGAGTGACACGAGAAAGAAGGGGTCGAGTTCATATGTTAACAGACATTTATCATGGCGGGAGAGGACAGGGAGGGGAGGTTCTGTGATTGTTTGAGTTGAGGAGGACGCCACACTTATGTGAGCAACTCATAAAATCCATAAGTCCCGTCTGAAAACCTCCGCCCTGTTCCTTTGTCTGACTATGGACAACATACCCCCAAAACTGAATAGTGATTCAACATTCCAATGGCCTGTGTTCCACTGTAGTCCTCCTGAAAGATTGCCTTCCATTGCCTTTATTCCCCCACCCCAAATCGTGTGGCATCTGGGATCATCTATTTTTCCAAAGTAAATTGACTTTTTCCAACCGAGATATATCATTAAACACAATTAGGAAATGAGCACATTTTGATGAAATACGGTTGAGAAAGTCGTATTGGGACGTTCCTCTTCAAAGCTTCACAGTCGAGGACAGACACATAAGGGATAATTACATCGCATTTACCCTGGCTGCCAAGCCAAGCTGTAAAAGTTTATAGTCACCCGAGCGATAATCATCATAAAACAAACCATATTTAATCTACGCACCACACTTAACAGTGACAGAGCAAATGTTTGCTTGTGTGGGCTCAGAATCCCAAATTCTCGACACTGAGGGCTGGGGACTTTCTCCAGAGCTATCAGGAACCCACAAAGGGAGAGCTGGCTTTGGACGGCACTGCTTCTGAGGCACAGATGTCAAATGTAGACTTACCATTAGCTTCAATACAGCTTCATGCTATGTCCTTTTTTAATGGCTTTGTGGCAAAGCAAAGTTTTCTTCTTGGCCCCACTGTAAAAATATCAATGTGGATCATGGGGGATTTCAAAAAGTACATTAAGAAATGAGTTTTGAAGTTGTTTTTCAGTATGTGCTTCGGACAAAGTCAGTGAAGTACATTTTTTATATCATTATGTAACTTTATACTTTTTCTACAAGTACTAGATTTTCTTAAATATTGGCAAGCAAACTTTTTTTGTGTTAAGAAACAGGATTTCACAACCTGGACACTGTCCATCCATCCATTTTTTAATTCTAAGTCACAGGATGGACACCATTCTTCAGGGCCTAGGGCAGGAACCGACCCCAGGATACCAGAATTCCATTTCACACGCAATCGGCCCACACATCGGCTGGTCACATATTTCAATAATAACCACTGCACCAAGACAAAAAAATGATAAAGCTACATAAATCTCAACTCAATCTCTTTCATATTTATATGAAGCACTAGCTTATATTAAGCACTTGATGGAACCACTAAAATAAGTGCATATATGTATTTCTAGGATCTAAAATACTGCAAAATCACTCCCACAGTCCCAAGGTCTCCAGACCATAGTTATGGCACTAAAGATTCCTGTGGCCCCACAATTTGAATTAAAGACAGAAATCAGTTATACTCTGCCCACCTGTATCAGTTCAACTAATAAGTGGGAACACCCGATGTGGGGGACAAGTGAGATGGAATGAAGGTACGCTTCCATAGCAGTCCTCGGTCAGTCTGACTGTCAGTCCTGAAAGTACAGGTCAGGCTCTTCAACAAAAGACACTTGCCAAGGCCTGGAATGTCCACATGAATTCTGACTTTGAACTCTTGGAACTGCATGTATTTAACTTTTAATTTACTTTGAAATTAAGCTGAAGTTTTTTTAGTGACTACATGTCATATGAAGGTCATAAAGTCCCCTTCTGCTGAAAAATAGCCTCTAACCCTCACTCTTTCTCTGTTTACCTCTGTATTGCTCTCTGCTCAGACCCTTGGTCATTATCCTTCATTACCATCCGTCTCCTGCCTTGACCATGTTTTTCTTTTTTTCATGTTTCTGTTTGATGTGCTCTCACTACCATCTCTCCCATGAAACACAATATCGATTTCCACCCTCTTCCTGACAACACGCTAGAGCGCGGCCAATCATTGACAGCGTACCCTAAGTGGGCGACCCCCTGACAAGACACAAAGCGGCTACTGCAGGCCAGGAGAATCCAGACAGGAGAATCCAAGGCAGGAGCGTTTGATGTGGGAAAACATCCAGTCCCAAAGGCTTGAATCACGACTGATGAAATCCAACGTAAGGGAGTCCATTCATAATTAATGTCTGTCATCTGCTAAATGGTCGAGAGTACAGTCCAGGTTTGATTGAATCAACAGCTTGCTGAATCACTTCACACTCCTCAAGTGGTAGTCTGGACAATGCAGTAAAACAAAGGATTTTCACTTTCCTAAAGACATCACTTTGGAAAATGAAACAAAAGATACGATTGTGAAACTTTGATGAATCATTTTAAAGTGTTCCATAATTGATAATGTGGGTAAATGTGAGGATGATCTTAAAAAGAGTCATGTACTTCAAAAATGATTTCCTCCACGGGCAATCAAAGGTACACTAGTAAATTGTCTGTTATCCTTTCATGTAAAAACATTCTGCTATTCATTTTTTAAATGTAGCTTCCCTTGGCAAATGAACATAACAAGGACACCAGGAAAGAAAAGTAGGACATCTGCTGCAATCCAAAAACACTTAATCTGGCAAAATATGTAAGACAAGATTGAAACTGAACACAGTGGCAATGTCTCAGCACTGTTAAAAGACCTGGCACGTCAATCCGGCAGCCCAGTCATGTGAAAGTAAACAGCGGTTGACAGGCTCCGGGCAGAGGACCTCCCCTACTGTCTACAGCCTGCGCATGAAAGGTCCAAGCAGGTCAGACGCCTGTCTCAGATCTCTGATGTAGGTGACCTGGTAGACAGGTCGGGTCAAAATGCAAAATGCCTGTGTAGTCATGAAAGGCAGCTGGCCCGCCAAGCTTCTAAATAAAGTGTGAATTCATTTGACTGTTCTTTCCTCTCAAAGGATGAGAGGTATCCTAGCGGGGTAAGGAAGCGGGCACTGAGGTGCCACTGAGGTGCCAGTGAGCAAAGTACTGTCCCCACACACTGCTGTCATGGCTGCCCACTGCGCACCAAGGCTGATGGGTTAAAAGAAGAGGACACATGTTGTTGTGTCACCGTGTGCTGTGCTGCAGTGCCAATCAGTTCACTTTCACTTCAAGTGATTGGGATCTGATAGCTGCCAGATCTCCTCACTCTTGAGAGGTGACAGAATCCCTGGTGAAGACAGAACTTCTTAACAACTCACATGCATCTTCAAAGCTAGCAGGAAATGTATGAAACTATAGTTTGTAAAGTACTGGATGAATTTTGTGAGTTTCTTTCCATCTTATTTCCACACTCCAAAGGTTAGGTGCCCTGGTTGACCATCAACTGTTCCAGTTTGAAACTGGACTGGTTGAGGAAGTCTAAAACATGCATGGAATTGACATTTTTGAGGCTTGAAAAGGACCAACGTTTAATGCCCTTCTAGGGATCTTATTAACCATTGACCTCATGGCCTGATTCAGTAACCTAGCTTCTTTAATGTGTGCCTCCCCTCCTACTTCCAACCCCACCTACAGTTCAGACTGTAGTTGAACCCAAACACACCTGGTTCTCCCAGCGCCGGACCGGCCTGATTTGTAAGGGTCGCAAAGGGACTCTAAATGGCCACGTGTCACTCACAAAACACACATTTTCCAAGAGCCAGTATATTCTGCAACTTTTGTTAGGACAATCGATCGACAAGTCACACACAGCGGGCCTGATGGGCCGCTGAGGAAAACTGAAACAAGTGACCTGGTGTGAGTAAAATGGCCAGATGCGACTGGATGGCGAGAGCTGGTGCCAGCAGTGGTTTATGGGCACGGTATCACAGCACCGCACAAAAAAACAAGAAAAGAAGGGAGGCAGAGGGCGACACAAAGAAACACATCAGGAGTCAGGGAACCCATGGACGGAGTTTGTCTCTCGTCTATGTGCCTGCACTCTGCCAACAGATGGGCCCCAGATGATGAGTTCTGTTTAACAAGCCCTAATGAACGGGCCCTCCTCCACCACGCTCTAGATAAAGAGCAGATCCTGATGGCTCAGAGGCGGCCCCCTTTCTCCACAGGACACTGAGCCCGGGTTTGCTCGGTGCTCTGACACTAGACCAGAATCCCAGCAAGTTACGGTCGTGATGAGCAGATGCGTTTGAGAGAAAGGCGTTCTGGAGTCTTGCTTTGGATGTGTGATTCAGGCATCTGGATTCTTTTGAAGTGCAATGTGCTTCATTAGCTAATTGGGCAGATTAGCATTCTAAGGCTTTATTTTTCTGCTGAATGCAGGGCTTTTGTGGTCCTGTTTGCCGTCCGTTGTATTTCCAAGTGTCTGTTACTTGGGAGGATCTGTTTCTGCTCAAAACCCCTTCACTACACATTCGGTTCCTGGCTGGCTGTACAAGCGAAGAGGCAATGCTGTCAAAGCGAGTTTGACTGAACAATGGAGATGGGCAAATGCGGAGGTGTGAAGTGGGATTTGACGAGACCACCGCCGAACCCCGAAACAACAGCTAGCATGAGTCAGCATGCCAGAGTGCAACATCTTCACATTCAGCAAGCTAATCCCCCAGAACACGAGACAGAAACACTTAAGGGATTCAATTCCTACTGTAATGCCATCTGTAAGTGCATCATGATGATTGGCTGGTCCAGTGAATCAGGATCGCCCATAGTCTCCCAATCGCTACCCAGAGGATGCTAGAAATCAAGCACTTATTAAACACAAACTGATCACTATTTGCATAAGGCTGCAACAGATGTTGATTCATTTCAACTCTGTGTACAGGATCTACAGCTATGAATTAATACATACAAGAAAGGATAATTTGCCACAATTTGCCACAGTATATTCAAACAATTTGCAATTTGCTTGCAATTTGCAATTTGCTTGATTGATTGACCTTATCATCTAATAGATGAACATTAATGAATGTGCCCAAAACACACACAACAAAACGTTGTGACAATGTAACATATTTAAGTAAGAATTGGCTTCCTCAACCCGATCTATTTTCTGGATATCAATTCTCAAGAATGAATATTTTCTCAAAATATATCATTTCAAATCTGCCAAATCTGGCAGGACTGGGTGAAAGCTCCTTTATCCTTTACCTTTGCGTGCATTTCCCTTTGTTTTATTTGACACTTGTTTATTTGACACGTCACAAACGTCTGTCATTGTGTCAACACGTCCACTATCAGATTAAATAGATTATACAGACAGAGTATCAGTACTTTAACCCTGTATGCTCAGTAAACAGCCACACACACAGGAGGTCAACAAGTGGCACGACCTCCAAACAAGCATTTTGGTCCCATTGCTCACGCCGCATTTAATTATCCCTGCATAGATGAATGAGATCAGCGAGAGAGAGTTTATTACGCATGTAATTTAGCAAGCCGTGCTTCAGACCGCGTGTTTGGCTGCAGCCTGTTCGTCTGCCCCGGGGCCCTAATCACATTGCCGTCCTCTCGCCGCCTGCTCTTCTCTGGGTGTTTAGATCAACTGTGCGCGAGATGAGACGTCTTCAGAGCACGATGATGAAAAGTGGCAGATCGCTTCTCACACCGAAACGTCTCCCGTCGATTCATTGCTGAAATAAAAGGCTGCACCACTCTCCTGTGCCGTTCACCAACTTTAAATCAGACAAATCTAAACAGTCATTAGATCATTCTCACAGGTCTGAATGTTCAGTACCTTTATGTGAAGCATTAAAAAAAACAAGTGAAACTAAAGAAATGAGTTTAAGGTCTCGACATATCAGGTGTCGCATCTCATATAATCTCTCACAAGCTTGCTGCACAAGTCTGCATTTGCCAACACCATCCAGATATAACATTCTCCACTGGCATGCCTTAAAATTTGCCCGAAAATGCCCTGTGACCTTCCGCCGTTTTCTAAAGAGTTAAATCTTGGTTGTTCTTACAGTGGGTCTTTGCAGCACAACAAACTGATTGCAGGATATTAACGCTCTCTCTCTCTCTCTCTCTCTCTCTCTCTCTCTTTTCTGCATGTGTCTTTCCCCTATGCACATTTCACACCACCAGACTTCCTCAAAGTACAGTTTCCCTTCCCACACACGGGTCCTGGCACAGACTCTGTGTTCAAGCAGGTGCAGGATCAATGGGCTTTAAGTGACAAAGACGACCCCCCCCCCCCCAATCCACAGCCAGGGTCCGGATTGAAAATACTCACATCCAAAGCAGACCATTTCATTCATGAAACATATTCAATACAGCAAAGTTATTGAATCACTATTATGAAATAGAAGCAAAGTTTTGCTTTGTGACTTTAGTGACATTGGTGACATTATGGCGTTAAGCTGCAATGGGAGTTACAGTGGTCCTGCCGTCACTTCAGTTCAGTCTGGGGTGGAAGGAGTAATTACCAGCCGTTCAGAAGCCAAGTCATGCCGACATGCAGGAAGGACACTAATTCACGGGGGCTCTCGAGTAGATTATCTAAACACCGGCGTAATGAACCACCACAAACCCAAAGCATCAAAAGTTCACCGCGGCACTTCGGAGTGGAAGGTCAGGTGTTTAGAGATCATTAAATATTCTGAAAATGACAGCGCGCCGGATCTCACCCTCAGCTACTGGGGAAGCAATTTAAGAAAAAGTCTGGGAAGTGCTCCAAAAGGTGGAATGCATTCAATCTTATTCTGGACCAAAGAACATAATAGAAAGCGCTGATACTCAACAATACCATTAAACTGCCAATAAATCTTTGTTAAATATAGAAAATGCACTCACCATTTGAGACTGGCTTCTGGGACAGCCATTGATATCCTCCACTTTCTCGTTGGCTGGAGGGGGGTACAAAACAGACGACTCAGTGAGAAAAGTCTACAGAAAGCCGACGCAGACCATTCACACACACCATCCTCTGAGCAGTGTGTCCCAGGACAGAGCCTTCGCTGAGTTCAGCATGGCCCGCTGTGTGTGTGTGTGTGTGTGTGTGTGTGTGTGTGTGTGTGTTTTGAGGAATAATGCTTTCTGTTCAGAAGGCTGCTGGGGGGGGGGCAGTTTAGAAAATATGTGCGGCTGTTAATTCATCAGCTGCTGCCAGAACGTTTCTGACACGGGATCTGCAGGCATTGTCTAATAAAGGTCCCGGGTATAGTTTCAAGAGAAGTTGAAGAGAGAGAGAGAGAGAGAGAGAGAGAGAGAGAAAAGAGGGGGGGGAATGAACAACAACACAACTCACTTTCGGGTTCTCAAAGGAGCACACATGGGGGACACATGCTTTAATAGCGCATGAATCGTTTCGAGTCACAGTTGAGGAGGGCGCTGCAGATATCCATTTCTGGCGTGTCAAAATTAATCTCAAAGATGAAACCTAAATACGTGCTCTTAGGACTACAAAAAATAACTTACACTTGACACGTTTTTCAAACTTAACGTGAGGCTTAATAGCCACTGTAAGGGTGAAATAGATAAAAAAAAAGATGTTGCAAGTGTGCAAGTTTAAAGGAAATAGCATTAGTTTGAGCTGTCAATCATGGGGTTCCTCGCATTTTAAGCACAATTATACATTTACAGCATTTATTAGCCACTTATCCACAGTGACTTACAATCAGTATTTACAGGGACAGTCCCCCCTGGAGCAACTTAGGGTTAAGTGTCTTGCTCAGGGACACAATGGTAGTAAGTGGGGTTTGCACCTGGGTCTTCTGGTTCTTAGGCGAGTGTGTTACCCACTAGGCTACTACCACCATTACCACCATTATAGATTGTGTTTGGGGTTATGGAAATAATTGCAAACTAACAAAAAATCTAGTTAATTTCCCCTCATTAAATGTACAACATACCAAGTGGTTCTTTCTTTCTTTATACCTATTTATTGATGTCAAGACCTTTTAGTAGCGAGCAAGCACCACACTTATTGCTAATTTGTAAGTGCGTTCGAGTAAGCTCACCAATGATCTGGATGATTTCTGCCAGCAGAACTCCGTCGGCGATGTCCTGACTCAGGTCTTTGATGAGCCGTGGGCAGCCGGACTTGGCCAGGTAGTGATTCGCCCAGTCAGTGTAGATCTGCCGGGGAGAACAAAAGAAACGGGTGAAGACCTTTTAACACGGAGAGGCAAACTACTACTATCTGATCCCGAGGACCTGAGCCGGGCTACTGGGTGCTATGAGTCAGTTTGGTGCAGTGCCAAGGCTGGTGTTCTTCTACGACACTGGAAGGGAATTTTGTGGGGAGGAAATGCAAAATTGAATGCTCATTATGGAGACATATTCAGAAGAAAAGAATAATGCTCCGAAATCACAAAACCACTTCAAAAAGTGGTTCAGACAGTTTACAGCCAAGCCGCCGATAATAGGGGACAAAAGCATATCAGAGACCCCTGTAATCAGAAAAGCTACACTTTTTATGGATGCTAAACAATTAACAGAGAGATAAAAAAAAAGTGTTTGTGAAAGAATATGTGAATCCACAAGTCACAGATCTGCTTCAAAAGCCTTAACCATACGTCCTGGGCATGTGACATATCCAGGAAACTGCTGTAATAAACCCAAACTGCTTTCTGCAGGGGACAAGGCAGTCAAAGCACTGGTATTGGCTTACTCATAGCTTAGGGAAAGAGAGAGATATCAAGAAGATGTGCCATGATTCTTACTCCCCAAAAAAGTAAATATATGCAGCATGATCATGGCTAATGACTATTATATTCAAAAGATATCAGATAGCAGTTGTAACACAATCACTGATTAACCCAAAGGCCAGAGTCACAGGTTCAAACCCCACTTAACCATGAGTGCCTCCAGGGGAATTGTCCCTATAACTCTCATACTGTAAATGTAATCTAGTGACATCAAATAGTGACATCACTATCACATTTTTTTCACAGTGAACTGAACTATGCATTATTCGGTTACACTATGCTTACACTATACTGAAACCCTGCCATACACAGCCACAGTTATACCACATTATATTCGCTGGGTATTCTTTGGAGTTCCACAAGGGCCCATCATTAGACCACTCAGAGAGTCCTTAACAGGAGGAAACCGCAGCCAATGATGCTGGTTCCCTGAAATGCCCCATAAACTGCGACTTTAACGACCCTTTATTATTCCCTTACAACATGCAACATTATTCCCAGTTAAACACATTTCTTCCTCTCTCTTTCAGGGAAAGGGCACAGTGCCTTCCAACAAGCCGGTATTGAATGGGGCTTTATTGGCTGCGGTTTCCCTTCAAATAACAAGGAGCCGTTAAATGATCTACGTCGTAATCTCGCTCACTCACAGCTACACTTCATCCCCTGTCTGCTTATCCTAACGAATGCCCGGCGCTCAAAAGAACACAATAAAACCAACAAACGGCCTGAACAACAAGAGAGCGGGATTATTTAGCCAGACACGTAAAATGATTTCCCCCGAGGTGTCGACGATAAATACATCTCCTTCCTTGATGAGTGTGTTTAGGCAGTGCCAGAACGGAACCGGCGGCGGGTGGTTAGCTTGATCCTCTGCACCTCTGCAGCAAAAAAAAAAAAAAAAAAAGCCCCATCATAACAACCCACCCCTCTTCTCCAAAAGAAGAATGATATAAAGGGGAGAGAAAAGGGGGGTTGCCGCAGTGGCACGTTTACTGGGGGGCAGAGGAAGTCCATGTGCCAATCGGCCTCCCCCGTGGCTGAAGTGAGGAGGGAGTGGTAACACTCCCCAAAAAAAGGGGGGAGCGGTCTGGTAAGCGATAAGACAGGAGCCTTTAATCCGGGCACCTGATTCTGACCATGCGCGTGAACATTAGGGGTGACCCCGTCAGGTCCTGTGGGGCTTACACCCCACCTCAGATGCTACCCCGATTTCACCACCACACCGGCAAATGGCAAAGCACAATAGAAACGTGACACTATAAGAACACGACACCCCGAGGACGTCTTGGACACCAGGGGGAATAATGACTGTGACTGGCACTCTCTTCACCACGCGAGACCGGGGAAGGACACGCACTCAAGGTTAGGCAGCTCAGCGCAGAGTGAGACTTCTGCAGAGGAGCCGAAGTTGCAGCCAGCCCCGATTCCGGCGAGCCCACGTAAACACCGAGCACATGCACCGGCAGCTACGTCATCACGTGTCAATTCTGGCGGCTCCGCGATGACAGTCCCCCCCCCGTGAGGAAGAGTTGCGTTCCTCTTCGTGCCGCCCGCAGTCCATTTTGTCAGCCTGCGTCACCTCACTTCCCCCCGACTTCTCATTTCGATTCGCTCGTAATAGCGTCGACTGTGCGCTACTCTGCCCAGATGTCCGGCTGTGTGGGGAGAGAGGGGAGGGAGGGAGGGAGAGAGAGAGAGAGAGAGAGAGAGAGAGAGAGAGAGAGAGAGAGATCCACGCGCATCTCCACGACACAGCGCCACCCCTGAGCGTTCGCATGAGCAAAACACGCTGACATCCTCCGTGCACGAAACTGACACAGGCATGCACCCCCCCACCCCACTCCATCACGCCCCCCCACCCCACTTCCCCACGCTCGGTCCCTGGTTCCCAGAGGCAGTTAAGAATAAATAAATGAACTCCCTGCCCCCCCCCCCGACCATCGCGAGCCCCAGCCGAACGAACTGCCAGCGTACCTGTTAGGTGGAACGAATAATAAAAATACAAAAAAAAAAGAAAAGAAAAGAAAGTCCTTCTCCCTAGCGTCAGCTCCTGCCAGTACGTCGCCAGTTGTCCTCCCCTCTCTCTCTCCCTCTCTCTCTCTCTCCCTCTCTCTCCATAAACACCACCAGTGTGTGCCTTGCGGAGAGCAGATGGATTGCTTTACAGTCAGATCACAATGCGGACTCTTTTGCTGCGCAGGTACGGCCGGCAGCAGGCGCTGCCGCCCCGTGGCCGGTAGGGGGCGCCGCCAGCTGCAAAGAAGCAGGCGGCCTCGGAATTCAGAGGCTGGAACCGAGGAAACCATGAATGCCAACGTCCAAATACACACAGGCCCAGCAGTGACGACACATTCAGTCATAACTGTACAATGATATCTCACTGTTTTAATATGATGTGTAGCATGCTTTCGTAAAAAAAAAAAACAAGTGAATAAACTCAGGAGCAAAGCAAAGCAAATATTTGCACTGTCATGGCACCCCATGGGACCCACGGGCTCCCGGAATGACAGAAAAAAAAGCAATCTGCAGGACAGCATGCCTTGTCTCAATGAAGGTTGCATGCAACCTGCAACTTACATGTATTTATTATTTATTCTTTGCCCCGAGCAATCTGTGGGATGCACACTGGCTTGAGCTGCTCTTGCTTTTCACTGATTTGATGGTAGTTTTCCATCCATACCACAGTGCTTCACTCAACCACATGAAGAGAGGATAGGGGAATGACATATGGCAATAATTCTAAAGTTTGGCAGCAGTTTTGAAAGGGGAGGTGGTGCACATGCAGGCCTGGAACTGTGTTTACGTGCGTGTGTCTATGCTACACGCCTGGTGTCTGTGCGCTGCATGTTCTGTCAGATTTCAAATGCCGACAGGACCCTCCACGGAGGCGGCGGATTCTTACTGGTTGCTTCTGTGGGCACGCGACAGTCTGACAGGAAATGGAAGAGATCAAACTGTCAGTGTGTGTTTTCAGCAATAATCCTTGGCCCTTGGATGGCCCTTAATCTGGCTGGGGCCTTCGGCACGATTTTCCCCTCTCGGTCTGGTACTAAACATCCCCATACTTTGCGCATACCTCTAACTGCTACTTGCAATGTGATTTGACAGCTAATTTCCTTTTCACTAATTAGAGGCATCTACAATAATGAGAGGTCAAGGTAAATGAATGACCTTACACACTGGACCCGTTGTTCAGGAATCGTCCTTAAATTCCAGCAAAGTTTCTCAGAACTCCTTTACTGAGCATCTTTAGTTGACCAAAATTTGATTTATTACAAGGTTAGGTTTTGATGTAGTTCAGCGTCTCCATGTGTGAGGTTGGGTGGGTTCCAGCACTACAACTAAATATTTGATGTGGAAAAACAACAGAGTGCGCAGCTACAGAATCTGATATCATTTCGTTTCTTTGCATTATTGATGTTACATTTGGACCTTATCAGCGGAATGAATACTTTTCTGTTATTCCTGAGTTAAGAGCAAGTACAGTTGCCACATGGACCGTCAACAATACCTGTAAATGCCCTCAATCAATGGAGTAAAAATCAAATCAAGTTTTTAATGTAACACATTTCAAGTTTATATCTGTAGTGAGGTCAGCAGCCAAGCCTAAGCCCTGAATCTTAATTTGGCACCTCTGGATGTAAATTAAGGAAAATAATAAATAATTTCATTTTTAGGAGCAAAAAAGTGGAGTATATCGCAGAATTAATATTTTCACAGAACCATATTGAAGCATGCAAATCAACGACAAGGCAGTTCCCCCCAGCCCCGTCCGGCAATTAAACTGTCACTGCTGCATTTTCCTGACTGTGATGAGGCCATAAAATCAATATGCTCTGATGAATGGCTGGGCTTGGGGGATAAGAGGAGGGATGTGCATCATTTTTTGTTCCTAAAGTTTTAATCTAAAGGATTCTTAGTAAAAAAGTCTCTGGGATTGATGTGACCACTGAGGGTCCCCGATAAAAAGAGAGGGAAAAAGTGACAGTCACATGATCAGCGCCAAAGAAGGCCCTCCAGGAGCCAAATTGGACATTCAGGAGATCCCATGAGTGCAAACATCTGGAAACCCTTTCCATGGTAAACCTTTTTTTCCCCCTTCTTCTTTCTTATCCCCCCTCACTCTCTTTCCTCTATAACCGCCATTATCTTGTCCTCAGCAGCCCCTCATCCCACTTAATCTCTCCATAATAACACCTGCCAGCCCCGTGACCCGCTTCATTAGATTTCCACAAACATCACACCTATGGTCGCCACTTAATCGCCAATGCTGGGGGAAAGCTGCGAACAGGAAAGGGGCTAAAAAAAAAGCTGAGAACATGGACAATGAACTTCGGCCTGAAAATAGGACACATCTAGCACTGGTCCTCCTGCTCCTGCCAAATCTGTTGATTGGACATCTGTGAAGCTGCCCAGCAAAGTCCTTGAGTTGTGGGCTGACATGAGAAGGTCATGGGGGGGATTTTGTTTTCTCACATGTCTTTGGTGTTTTAACCCAGCCAATGGGGGCGCTTGTGGCCAGGCGCTTCTTGGTGCCATACCCTAACCTGGGTAAATGGAGAAGGTTTTATTTATTTATAATGTATTCATTTTATTACCTTATTTTATTTTCACCTCAGCTTACTTGGAACAAAAAGGCAACAGACCATCAGGTACTAATTTTCTTCTAGTGGAAAAACCAAGTAGGTGCAGTTGTACTTATATCATGCCATGGAAAAGCACCATAAATGGAATAATTTGGTAATAGATGAAGCTATAAACCATGCTAAGGTCACCTACTTCAGTATTCCAGAAAGTTTCTGCTGTCTTTTTTGCACACAACTTCATTTGGTGATGTAATGTGGACTCTACCTTTGATGGCCCTTCATACTAGATGCTCCAAGATCTGTCAATCATCGTTGGCCAGGGAGCAGCGCATGTGTGGGCTGAGAATGACAGCGCAGTCCTGGACTCGGTTCTTAATTAGGCACTGCTGCAGCATCTCCAGCATGGACCAGGGTGCAGAGGCATGTCCTCCGCATCGCTGCTGCTCCCCGTCCTGTGTCCACGTTATTCTGCTAATGAGCACTGTTAAAGTGTGATGTGCACTGAATCCAATTCTGAGCAAGGCTTCGGTCTTTTGTTTGGCTCGCAATTTCTGAATGGAGGAAGATGCACAACTCTGAATGTGATACAGTCTAGCCTTTTCCATATTAGTTCAATAATCCTACAAGGTAGCAGCAGTTTCCCCAGCAGCAGGCAGCAGCATTGGCAGCAAACCCGACCTGACCTTGGGAAAGTGGTGCGGTTGGAAGCCATCATGCAGATGTACATAAAATGGGAGTGTTGCCACTTTGTCCAAAATTGCAGGTTTATCAGGGCAAGGGGAACCTCCTCCTTCCTTGTTACGGTTTACCAGTATCTACAGTGCGGCTCCCATAAATCACACACTCCCATCACTGTCTGGCCATGCTCACGCTAGCACCCAAAAAGATAAATAGTTTGCTGATAATGTGAAAAAAAGTGAAACTGCAGAGTAAACCTTTGCTTGCAGAAAAAAAAAATAAGTGTAGCGTTAGATAATGGATTCTGCTGGGATCTTCGCCATAATGAGAGCTAATCACTTCATGGCTTTTGGGCAGAAAAACAGTACTGTACTTGTCTGCCTCCAGTGTGAAGGAGAGTCATATGTGGGGTGGGGCCAAATATAAATATAAGTATAGAACAATATATAAATATTTAGAATAACCAGTAATGTAATCTGTTGCGGTAAATAAAAAGTAATGTACTTAGAATACTTTTAGAATACGTCTTCATACATGCATGCACGTGTAAAAATAACTTGTACTGTTTCATTATTTGTTTTTCTTTTGCAAAATGCTTCTTTATTTTGTATATAAGTATATTTATTCTAAGACATAATAATAAATATCATTGACTGTGATCCACTTCAACATTTGAGTGAGCAGAGTTGAAACAAAGTTTAAAAGTCCATTGTAAAATGTACCATGAACTAAATATACATACTTTGTTTTTGTATCCTAAATACAAGTCACTGTTACAGGTATTCCGTTACATCTTAGCCATTGGGTGTGTGAGGGTGGGAAGAGAAATGACCAGCCTCCATTCCAAGAGCGGCACAGCGGCTCTGTAATTAGCATCCCGCTGTTGGACCAGCGCGATCGTGCTCTCACCAAATGAATTACTGCATCCCCGGCAAGACATGTAAACAGCTAACGTGCAATTAGTGGTCACCACTTTCCGCAAGCCAGCCCCCGCCAATGTCCGACAAGTGACGGAGATGGAGTCGCCGGCCCAGTCCTTGCCCACTTACGGCTTCCTGTTATGCGCCATCACATGTCGGGAGAGCCAAAGCAATGACTAAATATTGCCCCAGCAAACAAAAAGTATCCAAGAAATCCCTCAAGCAAACGTGTGAGGCATATTAAAGCCACATCATGCAGTGAGTCAGCATATGAGGCCCTTTGGCTTTGATTCTAGTGGGCTCTATTGCTCAGCGAACCCCGAATATCTCTTTCTGGGTGAGGAAGCAGGTCGGCATGACAATGATTCCCGTACTGTGTTCAGAGTTCAGACTGTGGCCATGTCCTCTGAGTAATTAGTCACACTTCCTATTAGCGTTCAATTAAAGATGGCCCAGCTCTGACACCCACGGACTGAGGTGAGGCACTGCAGAACCTCAAGGACTCCATAGCCTGACATTGTGCCATAAAAGTGTGTTCATAACCCCCTTCTTCCATCTCCCTCTGTCTCTTACCATGTGCCTGTATTTGTATTTTCAAATGTGCCCCATTTCTCTCAAGGGTGATAGCAGCCTAGTGGGTAACACACCCACCTATGAACCAGAAGTCCCAGTTTCGAACCCCTTTGTTCAAAGTTTGTTCAAACTTGCTCATTAAGGTTCATCTTCTGGGTGACATATATGACTATGAAGTGACAAAGTTAAGATTAAACGAACAGCAGAATGTCTGTGTGTCTTGTTCAATTCAAGCGCAGATTTTATGTGTGAATATATTTAGGCAGCAGGGTGCAGAGAGACAATGGTGCGCTGCACTCTCACCGCATTTTGCCCTGCAGTGGCAGTTTGTGTTTAGCGGATTAGTGACAGCCTCAGTAAGCACAGAAATAATGAAGTGAGTGAACGAGGACTTGCCACATTACCAAACTACCGAAGGCAAAACTGTGCCCCTGTAGGCGCCTGGTTCCGTCTCACATTCTCATCACGCCGGGATGCATCTAATGGGTTCTGTAATTAATAATATGCCAAGCCGCACAGTCAAAAAGGTTTGATTAAGTATGACCTTATGCCTCTAAACTGATTCTCATGACTGTCGCACAGATTGGAAAATCTCTGTCTGAGGCCACTGTTTTATATGCTAATCACTTTTTGTTCCACTGTTTGCATCGATCTGTTTTGCCATCTGGCGAGAAAATATGATTTGGGCGCCGGCAGTTTACTTAATGACATTTTGATTTGGATCTTCAACCAGACTGGCTGGAGCCTTCAGGCCGACTCGACTGCCTGAAAGTCACTACCACCTGCCCCCAGTAGAGGGAGCTCCCATATTAACAGCATCACTCGCCACCGCTGCTCAAGGGCCTGGAAAAATACACAAATGCCCAGTCATTCCACACTTGAGAGTCACTTTGAGAATAAGTATGTAGTGACCACCTCAAAGAGTAATGTCTGCAATATGAGGCCGTAGCACTCTTGAAAAACCCTCCTTAATTCACCAAGAAAGAAAAACCTAAGCCCCCAAAAAAAGGACTCTTATCCCCCAGCTTTGGAGAGCGTACAGCTACAAATCTACAGCCATCATTCCTGGTGACAGAGTAGTGGGTGGAAAGGGGGCTTTCTTTGCACCCTCTGACCCCTCTGTTACCCCCAAACCTAAACTGTTGCCCACCCTCTCCATCTTCACTCACAGTATCGCATGACAGGAGTCATCCAGCACTCATCCACCAGAATTGGAGAGGCGCACATTACTCACTCAGCAGCGGCAGGCGGCCAGACCCGAGGGGACGACCTGGGGTGCTAAGCCTTGCGGCCAGTGCCAACCCACAAGCCCCCCCCTACCATAAATGTCACCTTATTGACTATAATGGAACTGCTTAAAGACCGCAGGGGCTTTGGTTACCTGGCGGGCGGTCAACACCCATTAAGATACTAATTGAGACAGCTTGTTAAAAAAAGTTGCATTGACCAATCAGAATGTAAAGCTGTATGTAAGTGATCCCATACAAGGAATTTGATTCCAGTTGCTGGTGTCTCTCAAACACAACAGAATAAAACAACAACAAAAATACAATACAGATTAATATCTTATATTCTAAAAAAAAAAAACATTACAGAAATAATACTTCAGCTGTTTAGGGGAAAGAACTCTTGAATAAAAGATCTGATAATCAATCATGTTTGGTTTGGCAGCGCATGTAATTCCAAGATGTGTATAACTGAGTTCACATTTGTGATATATTTGTGTCCGAATGAAGAAGGCTGTGTGAGAGCTTGTCTGTCACCGCCATGAGCTCCTCCATTTTTTAAACTTTGTTAATAAAAAGACAAATAATGACACTCAAAGCAAAAAAAAAAAAGGCCTGATTTACTAGCAACTAGCAAGCACCCTTGTTTGTGTCTTTGTATTTCAACAGACATAATTCACGTTTCATTTTTTTTGAGTGTGGAGCGCGTCAGTGCCGGGGGCTCCAGTAGAGGGACCTGCAGACCAGACAAATGCCGACGTGTCGCTAATCCGGGCTAACAGACAGAAGCAGCCGGCCCCTGGGGTTCACACAGACAGAAGCGGCGTTCTACCTTCCTCAGCACCAAACACACACACACACACACACACACATACGTGGAGCCTCGCCTCCGGCACCGCGCCGTATTGGAAAGTGGAAAACGCTGAGCGCAGGCCCCCGGGGCTCGTTCTGACATATACTTACGGCCTTATCCGCAGCCCACCGCTCTGGCTGCGACACTCACACGGAGCCCATTCACTTAGCGGCGGCGTGTTTATCTTTGGTGTGCAGTTGGCACCGGCGACTGAGGCCAGACGTCAGACCGCGCCGCGCTGAGTTATAGCGTCTTCATCGCCGGTGCACGACAAGCTGGCCTTCAGCGCTGTCTCTCTTTCAGCTCGGTCTTCTCCAAGCCCCCCCACCCCCCGAGCTTTTTCCACTTGTCGATGTAGGAGGGTGCGACACAAAGGGGATTTTGTAGCGCGGCCAAGGGCTTTAGGGAGTGACGGGAGACCACCCAAGGGTTAATAACGGGACATTGCGAGGCTTTCCCAAACCGCCGGGGAAACGCTGCTGGTCATGTATGACATTTACAGTAAGTGTCAGACGTCTTCTCCGGGGGACCGTGACTCTGGGCTTACTCACTGGGGTGATGCCGCATTGAATCACCGATATTTAGCAAGGCCTCGCTGCCAAAGACCCCCTCCCCTTTTGACCTGTGACCCCTTCGGTGTTCTCGCATTTTGTTCGCTGGCTGTAAAGAAGTGCAGTGAGTCAGTAATCGACTCCCTGAGTCACTTCCCGCTGGTGCGCTCGCCCGCTCTCTCTCACTCCCCTGTTGGTTCCCGCCTTCTATCACTGCACCATGTGAATGGCCATTTAGTAGAGGTCAGAGGTCACAAGGCCCCTTCACACTTGCTAAATCTGCGAGTTCCCCTTCCTCCACAGAAAATAAAACGTTCCGCTTTGGCATGCCATCCTTCTGGCACGGTTGGTTTCCCCCAAAATGTGTGTGTGTGAGTGTGTGTTCATGCACACCAACTTAAAATCCGGTGGCATTTTGCATAACTCGTCCATTGTTTAATCTGCCTCAGCTACAACAACAATGCGAGGGCCCACAGAGAGGAAGGGGATTATGACTGAATGGGAGAAAGTGAGGTGTCACACACACCTGCGAGCATATGAGGAGGTGAGAGGAAGGGGAAAAGGAAAAGCCCACTCGGTTACAAAACCGGACTCCAATCTAAGACTGTTTCTAACCAACACTTTTTTTTTTTTTTTGTTCCCTCAGGCGCTTTCATTTTTGTCAGCGATGAGAAGCTCACCAAGGACTTTCCACTGGCCGGAGCTGGGCCAAGTCGCTAATTCCACCACTGCTATTTTCTGGCAGTGACTCGACGAAACACAATTCACTGCTCCGGGAGGCTGCGGCTCACTCACCCACAAAAAAAATCGAACCTTCGCCCCAAAATTTCAGCAGGCTTACAAAAGATCTGTCCAGAAGACAAACGGATTTGTAGATAGAATGGACCGGTGCTCTCTAAAAAACGTCTTGTCAAGATAATGAAACAAGAAAAAACGGTTCCCTCTCCCTTCCCAGATCCCTCGCTCTTATTACCCCTCTCTGGTCTGACACGTTGGAAACTGAGATGTCAAATCTTTCTTAAGATCTGGCCTTTATCGGCCTTTAAAATCTTTGGGGCCTTGATCAGGGCTCTTTTAAAAGTTCTCTTTGAAAACGTGTCAACAGCTCCAGGTATTTACTCCCCCCTGTTCTTAAAGGTCTATTAGCTTTCCTAATTACTGCATTTCTTCTGAGGGGCGAAGCTTCTGCACTTCTGCCTGAGGCATTGTGAATCCTTGGAACGTTGCAAGGTCAAAGATGCAAAAGATATTATTTACAGCTCTGCCATAATGAACTTTCAAAGGGGCTGATTCATCAAGTCAGAGGTTAAAGGCCATCAGGAATGGTAGATGACTGACAGGTAGAAAGATCCAGTCAATGTTTTGGACACACCTACTCTATGGTCTATGTAGACCATGACCATTTCTTCATATGAAGAAAATGAAGAATGTTTTATGAATCAGAATATTGAGTTGTTTCTCTTTACCTTCGTGACTACTTCAGAATCTAGTGTGAAAGATTATTGCTTCCAGGTAGCAATCAAGTTTTCAGGCTCTCAACTAAATTACTTTCGGATGAAAATGCTTAAAATGGTTGAAAATACCGTGGATGCAACCATTTTTCTGTTGGTGAAAAAGGGACATACGCCCCAAATATCCTCCACACGAAAGACCAACTGTGGTACAAGTTGGTCTTGGTGCAGCGACTGGTGCAGCGATCCTGCATGTAGAACACTGAGAGGTCTGGAAAGCACAAATACTGGTTCAATTAAACAGGCAATTATGAGCAATGAACCAGAGCTGAGTGAAGGCCGCCCCTACAATCACTCTCGATTGCACACACACACACATCGCTGTGGGTCACTGCACAGGTTTTTCTAGTAACACACACACATACACACACACACCATACAAACCTGACTATTTGCACTCGTTCAACAGCTGAGAGATGATTAATAGAGTGAGTAAACAAAAAGATGAATATGTATGCACAGTCCCTAAGTTCATGAAGAACATTTCCAGGGCTGCTGGGAGATGGGAGAAATGGAATAGTGCATAATGACGCTGATAATGAGCATTTATAACGTGCTGGGGCTGCAATGATCAAAGGCGCCTCGGACAAACTGCTCTTCTACACGTCTACCAATAAACACAAACACAGCGTTTTAAATAAATCAATCAATCATGACGTCTCAACAACTCTGTTTTTTGACCTTGACGACTTATGCCAATAATATTTTTTTATTCCTAAACTGAATGTTGTTGAAAAGCTTTGAAAAAATGTGGTGCACAGAGCACTGAAGTGGTTCAAGTGTTGGTTGAAAGGTGTTAAAATCCAGGCTGGTCCCCAAACCCAGGTGCCTTTTTTGGCACAAACTGGTGGTCATTTTCATACTTCCTAGTCTCTAATTTTTGACTTTGTAGCGAAGAGTGCATTCTAAATTAATGTGCTCCTAAAAAGTCCACATGGAAGAGCCTCATCTTCCTACACAAACTCGATCACAAATAAATTCAGCTCTTTCCAATATATCACAACTATAAAATGTGATTAAGGAGTTCGTGTATTTTCTTTTGCGTGTATTTTCACCAGGGGCTTAATCAATACAAATCACAAACAATGCAGCATTTCAGACACGCATTGACAGATCTGTTGCTCCAACATTGGACAAAAGAGCCTCCTGTGCCAGAAACAGGTCAACTGATCTCTCCCTCTCTGCTTTTCAGCTGAAAGCTTCACAAGACCGATGGATTGCCAGGGGAACCCTGTCTTCACTCTTTCTCCATGCCGTGTGGAGCCCATTACAGTTTTGGCAGCTGTGCTCTAGGGTCTGGGAGGGCATCATTGAAGAAGTTTTCTTTCCACAGAAGAATCGACCTGAATGACACTGGCTACAATATGTTTCAAAAATACTCCTTTGTGTTTTTTGAAATCTGAATCAGACCAAAAAATGAGCTGAATGACTCCCGTGGTCCAAAGGTATGTGAACTAGGTGAAATTGTGCCTCTGAACTGATCGTAGGTGTGAGTGAGTAAATGAATGGTGTGTGTGCTCCGTGCGCTGGTCCCTGGGATGGGCTCTGGCAGGACTAAGCAGTTATGGAAAGTGAGTGAATAACTGTAAACCTCAACAATTGACAAACGATTGGAAACACCATTTTTTATGAACCTGGTAATCCACACACTGCAGGGGGCCGTTGTCTAAGGTCACAAGGCCACCTTTCAAGGATCAGTGAGGGCACCCTCAAAGGTCCCAGCGAAGCACGGAGCCGGCTCTGTAATTTTCTCAAATTGCTGTTAATCGTGACACAAGTTTCTTTCATCGTGCCATGAGGGTTGGCGTGTTCACCGACCGCAGCATGATGCTGACACGAACACCAACACACAACCACACGCACAAACTCTTCAAACACAGACTCAATATTACTCGAGTGAGAACTACTCTTTAGAGCCTATGAAGACTATGACAGAGGCTATTTTGAACACAATACAGGAAATATGATTTTTCCCCCTGCAGACGCTTTTAACAATGGTGTTGTCTAATATTCAGGGTGGTCTTTTATTCAGCCCAGTATGATATGTTTGGTGAATCAGATTGTTCAAATCAGATTGTGCCCCTTTTTACCTTCATGACTGCTTTATACACTATTGTGAGCATCATAAGCAGCGTGAACATTAGTATAAGTGAAGAAAAGCAGGAACAAGTACTGATCAAGGACTTTTGGACTCATTGTCAGCCAAGAAATGCTGTCATCACTGTTAAAGTTCACTGCTTTGAAAAGCCTCATATATGAAACATTTTGCTTTGAATGTTTAGTTCATAACCTCATTTAATTATTTACAAAAAAAGAGTCTAAAAAAAGAATTAACTTTTGATTGTGGGTGTTCTTAGACGATGTGAAAACACATTCAATACCACGCACACACATCCATCCACAAATGTTTGAGCTTTTCCTCTTGTAATGTAATAACAGGATGTTAAAGTTAAAGGGCCGTCCGTAACAGGACATTCGGGGTAGAAAATAAAACCCAAGCAAGTGCAGACCCAGCAGTGTGTGATAGAGTTTCCAATCCCACTGCGTCCGTGCTCTATTAGCACACAAATTACTGCCGTTATATTGCCATAGAACCAGGGCCTATCCAACAGACGTTTGGAGACTCTGCATGAAAATGAAAAGGCGGCGCTTGCTCGTGCAGACACCACCAGGAAGGAACACACACACATGCACACAGCAGCCCTGGCTTCGTCAAAACATACAAAGAACGACCTAAGAAATGTATCACCATATATCTCCACAGTCCCACCATAGGTTCTCCTGTCCTCCGGGAAATATGAGGAGGAGGGGGAGACCGACGGACCCGGAGCTGCCTCATATATCTCGCTATCCCACGGTATGTCAATCTGGCAGACCTCAGCACCGGAGCGCGGCACCAACTGTCTCATAAACCCATTAATAATCCCCACCTCCAGCGGGGAGCAGGGCAGAGGGACGTGGACAGAGGGAGAGAGAGACAGACAGAGATCCTGCAAATGAACAAAGCACCTCTGAAACGGAATAGAGGGCAAAGTGTGTTGGACAGAAACCCAAGATGAATCTAAAGGGAATTTAAGCGTCCTGTATCCTCAGGTGAGTCTGTAACGTGATCCGCTCCTGCGGGTAAATGTACATTACGGAGCGGCGGGAGTGAAGCCCACACTCTCCGACCAGGGTCTCCTTATACACCTACGACCTGCGTACGGCCAGGGAAAGATATTCTGAAGGAGAGGGACAAAAAAAAAAGAAAAAACTGCAGGATTTGTGAATGAGAAGCCTGTGTAGACAGCCTCACCCACGTCCCTCTCCACCACACACTCACTCTGCAGTCTAGACGTGAGCACTGCAAACAGATCAAGGTCAAAAATGACGAAATCACGTATAATCCTTGAAGCAAGCGGCATCACTTGCCCAAGGGGCTGAGAAGTGTCATCAAGACAGGAACTGTGCGCAGTTGTTCAACAGAATAGAACAAGAACATAATACATATGTATCATATGTACTAAACTTTAAGAATCATTTAGAAGAAAATAAAATAAAATGAAAACCTCCCGCCCCGACGTTGTTCCTGAGTGATTCTGGTAATGGCTGTTAATGACAGAAGAGCTGCATTAATGTAAAGAGGAAATTCATTAACAACAAAAAGTCTCCAGTTCAAAAGTGAAAGATAATTCAAATTGCCTCAGCAAACTGAGATCTAGAATGTCTAAGGCTTTTAGTTAACTTTTACTGCAAGCAAAACAATTACTATTTCAGATAAAATCATTATCACCAATGACCATTTCTGAAATATTCAGAGATATAATTTTTTTGTAATGTTTTTTTTCTAAACCACCCAAAATAAACTAAATATGCATTAATTCCTAGGCTTTTTGGCAGGCCATGGCAAAAATTGTCCCCGCTCAGAGGAAGAGAGGAGGGGAGGGGGCGTGAGGGCTGTCTGGGCCGGATGATGAGAGATTCAGGTGCTGTGGACCTGTCCGCCGACACACGGCCCAATAAAGGGGGGTTCAGACCAGGGCTGGAACGAGGAGAGACGCATCTCACCAGCCCCCGCCGCTGATAGGATGGGAAACACAAACCTCCTCGCAGAAATTGATTTTCCAGGACCTCTCTCTCAGCCGCTACACTGAAGGAAGAAAGAAAAAGGCTGGGGCGCCATGTATGTGTTTCTGATTTAACATTGCAGTATGTGGCACCCTGAGACCCTGATTGCAGAGTGAGAAATAATTCCAGTCGTTTTTATCAAGTTCTCACATGCACCCTTGCAACAAAAACAAAGTCTCAGCCTTCCTAGACATTCTAGATCTCAGCCACTTACTACCATTGTGTCCCTGAGCAAGACACTTAACCCTAAATTGCTCCAGGGAGACTGTCCCTGTAATACTGATTGTAAGTCGCTCTGGATAAGGGCGTCTGATAAATGCTGTAAATGAAATGATTCCTTTTTTTTATTGCCGTCACCCTGTGAGCAATATGTGGACGATGAATTTCCGGCACTGGACTAATAAGTCTGTGATTGTCTGTTTGATATGTTTCTGCTCAATAGGCCATAACAGACAAGAGGCTGCCGACATGTTCTTGATGTTCTTGGCCAAAATCACATCTTAAAAATGTTTAAAAAGGTGGCCCATTTCTTACATAATTTAATTCTAATAGCTGTGTCATGAGCCGTCAGTTGCAATTTGCAAAGTGGGCCTTTCTGGAAGGTATTTTGCTGTGCCATACTCATACAGGACATGTGTAGTGGTGTCAGTACCTAATTGGGAAAAAAAACATGACATGACCTTCAGTTACCAGATGACCAAGTTTAAAGTTTGGAACAGCAGTACTACACACTTTTCTAACTTGTGATTGGGCTGTTGAGGGTGCATTGGGTCTCCAAAAAAGAAATGTCACATAGCAAGTAACACAATATATATCGACCAGATATTTCGCTTACTACATGCTAGATCAGTCGTTGACCACATTCACACACAGCGACTGACAATTTCCACCGATTAAGTATTTTAGATGATGACTCCACCCTCCACAATCGCCCTCACAATAAACCTTGCTTTTGTTTGCTCATTTATTACGTTTAATTACGTGTTAATTTTAGCCTTTAACTTTCTCTCTCTCTCTCCTGCAGTGTTCATTGGGGTCATGCTGACCTTTCTGTAAGCCCCGTTGGAGGTTTTTCCAACACATGTACTTTGGTTGGTCTGAACTCATCCATCAGAAATAAACTCGAGCTTTCTCTGGGAGCAAATTGCGACTAAAAAAAAAAAAAAAAAGACGACGACGAAGGAGAAAAAAAGAAAAAAAAAGAAACCCTTAAGAGCGTGATGATTTTCTAAGAGAGAACAACCACTAATTACGTCAAAAACCAGAAATATTCCTCCCTGGCCATGTAACCTTGTCCAGTCAGCTTCTGCCTGAAGTGCAGCTAAATCACCGAACGGCATCCATTGACAGGGGTTCTGCAGAAAAAAAAAAAAAACCTCCTCTCCCTCCCAAATCATGAGTCATTTCGGCCGATAAAAATGCAATCCCAGGGAATGCTTTGTAAATGATACAGCCATCTCAAATAAAGGTTTTAAATCTACGGCCTGAAACTCAAAACCTGCCGCTGGTTCCTGTGGTTCATGTCAGTAATTCTTCCCAATAGGGAGAAAAGTGATATTTTGCTGCCGTTGGGGAATGGCCCTGTCACCACAAACCCCAGTTTTAGTCTTCTGTAGGGAGCAGACACACACACACACACACATACACTTTCACACACTCTCAAAAAGCATGGAGCTTTGGGAGCCAGGCAGCTCAGCAAGTTTAGCACAAACCACTAAACTACACTAACTAACTAATGGTAGGGGGGACCCCCACCTACATTTGGCCAGTGGCTGAAACGCCACGGTAACACGATCCAATGTTCTTTAATGGGGTGAGATGGGTTTCAACACCTGCAGTATTGTTCTCTATATGCACTGCAAAAAATGGGCATCAAAACCAAATTTACATAAATATGTTTTTAAATGTCAGCAGCCCTTAACAATGCAATGCAGCCGAAAAGCATGTTGTTATTGACCTTTGCTTAAATTTAGTCCAAAGGTATTGCAGGATTTCCAAACTCAATAGTTTGGAATCTAAAACGTTGGTTATCTAAAAATTGGAAATGATCGATAATGTTAAATAATTAATAGCCACTATTAAGTAATATATTAATACAACTTAGTCAATTTTTTTTTTTTATTCTGGCACTTTTTTTTGATGCAGCTTTTGATGAATCGAGGTTCCATCACTCAGCACACTCTTTTCCAAGGAAAACACCCCTCACTCCGCTGGAAGGCAACAAGTGTTTGCAGCATTCGGCCTAAATGATGTACCGCCGCGAGATTCCCGTCTGTGTATCTGAAACAAGGTCCTGTTTTAGTTCCCCCTCTGCTCACCGACTGCGAGTGGTTCCCACAGGCCCTGGAGGGTCAGGTAAATTCCAGCCCCCCTTTACAAACACGGCAGGTATGCAGCTTTCTTTGTGAACGACGTCCTTATCGCTGCTCCCTCTCAGAGTTTGTTTGACTTCTGCCATCCATCTCTGCTCCGTCTGTCTTTCCCCCTCTCTCGCTCTCTGGTAGGTCCATCTCTGGCCTCCTTCAGCTGTTAAAAAAGTCTCTACTGACAGCTCCATAACCTGGGGGTTAAACTTTCACCCACATCCAGCCCCCCTTCCTTCAGCGCTCCTGATCGCGTCTGTCTTCACACTGACACCGCAGCCCAGCCGTGAGCGGGGAGGGGGAGGAGCACACACAGCCTTACCTTGACCCCCTGAGAGGCTATCGGCGCATGCCAAACCAGAGACCAAACCCCAGAACTGTCCTGTGTGGGGAGGCTGCCTCACTCTCTCACGCACACCGACACGCACTACGCTGCTGAAATACACGTGCTAGGTCATTCCATTAAGGCCATTAGGCCTCCTTCCAAGCAGAGCTCCATTCACTGACAACATCATCATCTTCTTCATCTTCCTCCTCCTCCTCCGTGCCCAGAGAAGAGCAGAATAAAAGCAGGTGACGGCTGCTATCCCCCCGTGCTGGGTGCGCTGTGAGGAAGAAGGGTTGGTTGGTGGGGTGGTCTTATCCCGGTCATTAATCTCCACATGAGAGAGGGTAGAGCAGCCCCACCACCTCTGTGGATTTCCGGGCATCAGAATTCCCCAATATCTCTCCTGCTGTTCCAGACAGTGCCGTAAATCCTTAGGTGTTTAAGGGAAGGGTCTCTCCCTGGACAACCTGACATGAGGATATTATTTATTACACCAGAGATCCCATATCTATAGAATCCATGTAACGAAGGCCAAAAAACATGTTAAATGTCATCCTGAATCTGACACGGCCCAAACTGCCTTAAAATATGGAGTGAAGAGTTACATTTAGACTGCTGAGTATCTTCCAGCTGGTACTTGTATCAAGAGAGTTATGGGACTCGGAAGAAAAATGCACCTCTACGGAGGATAAAGGTATACATACATACATGCATTTACACGTATGTATGTGTGTGTGTGTGTGTGCGTGTGTGTGCGCGTGTGAGGGATCTTGAAGTGGCTATAGCAGTGCCATCAATGGGTTCAGTGCATTAATCATTTAAATAACATATTATACATAGACTCTCTCCCTGTCATATCCATGACTGAAGAAAAATGTGATGTGTGTGTGTGTGTGTGTACTGTTACTGTCATATGTGTGTCATATACTGTCATATATGTGTGTGTGTGTGTGTGTGTGTGACTCACTTATATATTGTTGCACAGCTATTTTTGGTATAATTTACCATTTCATGTATTTAAAACACACTACTAAAAAAATAGTCATCATATTATGAAATATATATATTATCAGCTATTAAATGATTAACTTGTGAAGACCTTAAATGTCCTGTGATCAAGATAACAGGGCAAATAGATTTTATAGCATCCCATATATACAGTAAACAATACAATAACAAAATCATAACCATATATTATTACATCCCTTGCATGTATCTGCCTCTACAGTATTTTACAGTACTCTCTAGGGCTGTCCAGCTGACCAAGTATTTTTGCAGATAAACTGCTCATTCATGGAGTCATGGGGCCCAGTGTTTTACCTGTAACCAGTAAATTGCAATTTGTATTCATCAGTAATCTCTATGCCACTTTTTGCACTTTTTGATAGGTTTTCATTGCACAAATCAGTTCATATTGTTAGAAATGTCATGCAAATCCTTAAACGCATTATTCTTTTCATCCAACTCTCATTCACACAATCACACACATAAATATGTGCACGAATGACATTCTTGTGTCTACTATCGGCCACCTTCCCTCCCTACAGCGCCGCTCATTGTCTCGCTGAGCCGCGATACCGACGCTTATCTCCTAACAGCGGCGATGACTAATTGAATTGCCGACGCTAGATGCAATCTGCCCAGTGTGTCACTGGATTAGCTGTGCCGAGCGCTGTAGCCAAGGAAACGGAGAAGGAACGCTTCCTCCCTCATGCCGCTCTGGTCGTCTCTCTAATGACCCGACAGCATCCACGCTCGGTATCAGTGAGATGGCGCTTCCTTCCTGGAGTGAGCCAACACAGCAGCAAATCTTTTTAGCCTTGAGGAAATTGGATCAGACATTATGCTACAGATTTACAGAATGCAGGGTCTGCTATGCTCAGTGAGCATCCATGTCTGTTAAATAGTTGTTGATGCCTTCTGCTTTATTCATAGTTCTCTACTGTCTTTCTTTTAAATCTTCTTTTTGCTTTGGAAACCTATATGTTTTTGGTTGACATCAGAACTTTGAGCATCAACAATCAGCCCATCCCCAATGGAGGCGAAGACAAAAACAGTTTGGGACAGCATTCAGAGACAATTCTTAGCACATTGATGCTTAGGATCTTGGCTAAGATCTGGCAATGCTGGAGATCTCCAAGGGCCACAACTACTAAAAAAACTTCCCTGAAATCTTCCCATCATGGAGCCTGGTCCTTTCACATGACCTTTTCATGGCTGACCTCCATTCAAAAAAACATTCCTCCTCATCCTTCCACCCCTCTATGCTCCTCTGGTGTCAGCAGGATTGAGAAACACAGCATCAGAGCTCCAGAGAAACCCAGAGAACTCAGCCAGGTTGCCTTGCCAAACCACTGACAACTCACTAGTGAAAATGGATATACATGTTACTACCAATTCATTAGCATTACAGGGCCTTGCTATGAAATTTCTATGATCAAATTTATGTCTATGTATTTCGGCTGGGTGGTCATGTTCTGTCTCATCATCCTAATGCATGCACTCGAGTTGAACTGGGGACTCTATGCTAGCAATAGGTGAGAGGGTGTAGGTGAATGATGTCTATATGATGTCCCAGCCAGCCTAGGTCCTACGGTTGATTGACATGGACAAAAAAAATCATATTTAAATATGAGCTATAGTTCGAGACACTCATATACACATTCTTCCCATACAGGTTTTGGACATTTGGAGCCAACATTTGGAGCCAAATGTTCCAAATGTCACACAGGGCCTTTTATTAACCTATAAAAGAACTGTGCAATTAAGAAATTGAAAATGTAGACAATATTTTATAGTGTGATACTAGTGTACAGCACACAGGTCCTGCTCAGCAACATATGAGTACCCAGTGCGAAGTGAGTCGCCTTGGCGAGCCAGGCAGTGAGACTCTATACATTATATGTATTCAGTATACAGTTTTGTATAATGGCAGAAGGCTGGGAACGCACTGCCGCTGCGGGGCAGTGGTGGCCTAGCAGTTAAGGAAGAGGCCCCGTAATCGGAAGGTTGTCGGTTTGAATCCCAGTCAGCCAAGGTGCCACTGAGGCGCCACTAAGCAAAGCACCGTCCCCACACACTGCTCCCCAGGTGCCTGTCATGGCTGCCCACTGCTCACTAAGGGTGATGTTTAAAAGCAGAGGATACATTTTGTTGTGTGTACCATGTACTGTGCTGCAGTTTCACTATGATAATCACTTCACTTCTGTTTTGTGTGTTCCAGCTAAACGGAATCCAAACTGATC
Source organism: Denticeps clupeoides (assembly GCF_900700375.1). Lineage (NCBI taxonomy): Eukaryota > Metazoa > Chordata > Actinopteri > Clupeiformes > Denticipitidae > Denticeps > Denticeps clupeoides. The sequence continues at coordinate 10,229,436 of NC_041721.1, read as the reverse complement.
TTCTTCGGGATCATCCACTGGCGAAGTTTGGGGTGGGTGTGTTCACAGACGGAGAGAGGCGGGGCAGAGTGATGTTATCTAGGTGGAGGGGATGGGGTTAATTCTTTTCACAGCAGGAGAGAAGCAGGGAAAACAGACAAGCAAACTGGCAACTTATTTAAAATCTAAAAATATATCGATATAAATATATTCTTAAAATAGACATCATTCAGCCCTACTAAATCTGTTGCACCCCATGACCCTTGTGTGAAATAAGCGATTACTGAAAGTGAGTGAGACTAAATAGCACATACGATACCAACCAGTGAAAACCAAACCCTTTGTCCAACAATGGCATCCTTTGTAAACAATGACATGATGTTCATAGAGGTTTTTTCTAGAATTAAATGAAAATATTAACACTTTCGCTTTTTAATAATTACTAATAATTTTACACTTTGAACAGAGTTATGGTTGGGAAGACTAAACTTAAAAAATTAATTTTAGTTTCTGTTATGCCTAAAATGTATGTACTGTACATACATACATGTACCCACACAAACAGGCATATAAATATGCATTATATTATATAACTTCATCAGACCCCTGCAGAGTGTGTCAGAATTACATAACTCAGGGTCTTGCTGGGAACAAAAGTACAATGGAGTGGCTGGATTGAGGACTCTGGAGTCTCTGAAATGCTCCTGAGTAGGAGCCTGAGAGTCTCAGTGAGAGTATCTGCTGACATAGCCCTCTGACTTGCAGTGTTCTGTGCAACTGTAAATCTCAGAGTGGCAGCTGGCCGGAACCAGTGCATGTCACTTTTTCCATTAAATAGGTTTTTCTGGAGTTCAACCACTAGTACTAGCCAATTTCTCACAGAATAACTCAAACTAACTCAGATGTGATAAAAAGAGTCAGTTCTCTTGAGCATCTATCATTTACCAAACCTGAGCGCGAGCTGATGCTCTGATCTCCAGTTCCTTTGTTTTCTCCCCAACACAGTGTGTATCTGGCTGATTACCAGGAGCATAAACACGATCCGCAAGATGAAAAGGCCAGGAACCGGCGGTCACTCGCCGCCTATACACTCAACCCATAAACAACATAAAAGGGAAACATGCTGGAGGAGATCCAAACAGGTGCTGGGCCCTCTTCCCAAACAGCAGGTCGCAGTCAGGCGTTCAGGACCTTTACGGTTACTTTATTATCTCACCCTCAAAGAAAGCGAGATAATCCCCTTCCAGGTTATCCTGTATGCCGTTTGCCAGAAATCGATGCGTGTCAGTGACAGCTGTCTGTTGGTGTTTTCATTGGGGGGAAAAAAACTGTCAGCTTCAAACAGCACAGTTCTAGGATCAGTGGGACTATGGCCACTGACAGACATCTATGGAGTTTTTTTTTTTTGTTTTGCCGTGAGCGTCTAGAGACGACTACAGTAGATAGATCTACCATCAGCTCAGTCTGAGGCTGTCATTCATGTGAATGCGGACAGTGTCAAGTAACACACACACACATACACACACGCGCACACACAGCATCTTTCAGTGTAATAGTGATATATGATACATTGAAAATCTTCTTTTTATTTATATTTGTATGTGAAAGGTAAATCATCTTACAATGCAATGTAATTATGCTAATTGCAGCTAAAGATGCTTTAATTTACCCTAAGATGTGTTATTACTGTAGACTGTCATCATTGAAACATTAGGGTATATAAATAATATAAATATTATATAGACCCAGAACAATAATAGGTAATTCTAATTTCTCTATCTATTCATAAACCTATGCCTCTCCTTACGAGATACAAATGTAATTTTATTTTTGTTTTTTTTTTAAATGGTTAAACATGTGAGTTTGAAAAATCCCTACAAGGTATCTGTTGTCTGGACTGCATACCTCGTAGGAGGTTTATGTCCCTACAAAGCGGCGTAAAACATGTACAGTACAAACTCTGCACAGTGTCAGGGTCACAGAGGGATATTAGATTGCAAGCATCTAACTGTTTGCAGACTTCAGTGACACAGCCTCTGCCGGTCGTATCTGCTGCTTTATCAGTCCGGAGCGACTCTGGTTTCTACCGAAGGCCTGGAGTCTGACAACTCTGAACCCTCAGGTAGCATCAAAGAGAGCCCCACCCCCCCCAAAAAAGGACATCAAACAATCAAACGCAGGGCCTATCTGTAAAGTTACACCTCGCACCCACTCGTGTCTGCAAGTTGCACAAGCAGCACGGTTTCCATGAGAGACGCTTTTCATCAAAGCGTTCATGGCATCCTGCTTCGACTTTGAAGTCATATTACAGGAAAAGAAAAAAAAAATCCCTGCACCACCACTACTCTGCATGACTTGGTGACTCTTGGTGTCGGCCGCGCCCGCATTCGCCAGGGCAGATGTTGTTGCGTAACTACACAAAGAGTAGCACCTGACATGGGAACGCCACAGTCCCAGCTGGTGAGCTACTCTGCTCCGTCCCGCTGGGTCGGAGCTTGGCCTTGGGCAGGGGAGATCAAAGCGAGGCAGCTTATCACCGGTGCGAAGCCACTGATCTGCGTCTGTGCCCGACCGTTCACCCACGCCGCTCACTCTCATGTTTTGTTACCGCGGCGCTCTGGCGGCGTGCACCGGGCTCCATTCATTAGGCCGACATCGACGCGAGCGGCTGGTCGGAGGAATGCCTGGCGAGTCTGAAAGTGCGCCAGGGTTCACACATCTCTCTCTCTGATAACTGCTGAGCGTGTCTGCTCATCTACTAGGCTAATTAAAGCGATTCAATTCACCAGTGGCACACATGTAAAGCACTACAAATCGAGCATGTTGTGCCACAGAACTGCATGGTTAATTACGCTTAGGCCTTGTTTTGCTTGTCATTTCAATCTGAACCTGATTAGAGAAATAATATCTTGCATGTCACTGTTAACCATGAATTCAAAATTCTGAATTCAGTGAACAAAAACCAAGCTCTGTTTTTTAAAAAACTTACTAAAATGACAGTTCCACTTTTGTTCATGCCAATTTCATGTTTATCTTAGCTGGCCAATGGTGCTTAAAATACATCAAAGTAATTAATCAAAAGAAGAAAAAAAAAAAGAATGTTATAATCACACCTTGAGAAGGTTGTGAAAACCAGGAACTCTTCTGAACCTAAGCAAGACCCTATAGACCCCACGTAAAAGAATAGGCTCGGGGGGGGCTAGAGATGGGCCTGGAACTAGAGCTTCATGATCACAATCCCCACTATTGATATTTGTGTGCAGAGGGACGAATAATATAAAAGCAGACATGATGAAACTCAGCTGGCTCAGGCCCTCTGTAGTTCCACTTGTGCATATCTTCCTTCCTTCCTCACACCATTTCCTCACAACCTGTCTGGCCATGACCTCTCTTCCTCTTTCTTTTTTTTTTTGGTCACTGAGAGAGAACCATTTCTCTCCTCGGTGAGACAGTTTGGGCTCAGGAACGAGTTTGGAGCGGCGTTCAGACAGGAAGGACCGTGTTTTTCAATCAAAAGCAGCGGTGAGGCCTGACGCTCGAAGCGCAGGACCATTCCTCGTTCATCAGAGCGTGTTCGGCACCCTGACGACCCAGCCACGGGCCCAGACGTTCACCTGACGCGATCCTGTCGAGACACAGCTGTCTAAACACTGCGTGGAATGTCAGCATCGCACAGGGACGTACCGCACTCTGCAACGTACCACAGACAATGCTGACAAAAGTGCAGAAAAGCAGGTGGAACATACATCAGGGCTTAGATAAATAAAAAAACATTTCAAAAGCCTCGTTCATATGACATCTCATATTTATAGACTCCAACTAGATACAACTAGAGTGTCCCTTGCCCAATATTGAGGATAAATAATGTCCAAAGCAAATTTGGGTAACCTGGCATAAAATCTCCTATAAAGTGAGGGCTTTGATTGAAGATGGAATAAGTCGCAGATCGACAGGGAAATAGCTCCTTGAAAAATCTCTGAAGGATCCACCGATTGGGAGTTATGTTTCTCTAGAAGGTATGTGTTCGGAAGGATTCAAACTCCCCCGGGCACTGTAACACCACAAAACTAGGGATTTGCGAAATGAGTCAAGCAATCCGCAGATATGAAATGTGCTCACTGTTCTAAGAATTACCAATTAACCCCCAGCTAGGGCTCATTGAAAGGGACATATTAACGCTGATTTGCCTAGTCTATTTGCAGACTCAGACTGCAAAATAGTCTGATTATATTGACAAGTTGAGTTATAACTTCAGTTCACTTCTTGCTATTTGTTTTGTAGGGAAGGATTCAGCCCCTGAATTGAGATACACATTGGGTCTGAGTTAGGACTGGGCAATAAAACGATAAAGATAATTATTGCAAAATAGGTTTGCCTCAATAGGAAAACAATGTCGATATAAAGTCCATAGCACTCATTCCGTCCACCTTTGATTACACAAGAAATCAATGATAGTGAACCAAGACAACTCAATCACCCACAATGCTGTTAGTACTTAAAGCAATAGGCCCATTTTGTAACACTGTGATTGGAAGCATTTTCATCCCTTCGAACCCCCAGACCCAAGCAAGCGCTGGTGTTTCCACTAATACAGCTAGCACGATATCTGCACTATAACAGACCCTAAATTTATGTCAGGGCCATGACAGCACAGGGAATGGCTCAACATAATGTATGGCTCAACATAAACAAGGGTTTAATACAAAATAACATAAAAACACACAGACACAAAATGGGGCAACATGAAATCCTGGTCTAGAGTACCGTAAAATGTTGTGTCATCACATCTATGTTCAAAATTGTATTATATATTGATATCGACTGATATAAAAAAAATGTGATAGAATTTTTTTCCATATCGCACAGTGTATGACTCCACATTTCCTGATGAGAAAAGTGTGATGTGTTGTCTTGAGTGGACCATGTATCTGTGGGTCAAGCCTAAGACCGTTGCAGGTGAGCCACAGGCAAAGCAGCGGTGTTTTGTCTGTCTGATGAACGTTGAGGACATGAACCCAGTTCTTAATCTAATAAGAGACCCCCCCCCACCCGTCTGAGTCTGGGGGCGAGGTCGCCCACTTCTAACCTCACTTTTAACTTACACATGTTTCTGCATGCTGTTTGCAGAGCTTCTCATCTGCATGCCTCTTGAAACCATCTGCAGATGAATGCTGGACCTCCAAAGGGGGCAAGTCGGTCGTATTTCAAACCGCAAGCAACAATCACTCACCAATGTAATGCATTGGAAAGGACAATATTTGACTTCAAATTACTCTAAGAGGTGGAGTGAGATGGTTGGAAGCACATCTGCTACAGTACGGACATTATGAAGTTTGGAAGAGGGCAGTTACATAGGGAGATCCGCAGACGTTGACCTTTCTAATGACAATCAGACACTTGACTTAATTCAGACTCTTGTAGAGTTTAGGGCTGCAGCAGACCACCCTTGAGTTTTTTTTACAACATTCTCTCAACGTCTTCACATTCCAGATGGTTTTGGAGGCCCAGACAGCCCTGTGTGAAGGATCAAATCAAAAGCATCCATCGAAAGAAACATTGAATTTTTCTCTTTCGCTCTCTCTTCTGCTTTGTGTCCAGAATATTTCCCATGGGGTAACTCATTTCTGAGGCTCCTGGATAACCATATGAAGCCACATCAGGCTGTTAAACTGAAGTAAACCCAGATGGAATGGTTCGCCACAACACTAAACAGGACAATAAAGTTTGAATGAATCTGAAAGAGAGCGAAAGGCTTCAAGAAAAACAAAAGAAATAGGGAGAAACTTGCTTTCTCTCACCTTCATTCTGGCTATGCCAGAACATTTGAACACATGTTCAAAACAAGCTGAGGAGTTTCAGATTTTGAGGCAAACCTAGGTAAAAGCGGACTCTTTGCAGCATTTTTCGACCTCTGGGGTGAACAGACTGTAGAAAGACATATGTGCCTATAAAATCTCCCAAAGTTTGGACAATGTATTCATCTACATTTCAGCCGGAAAATGCACACTGGAGCCCTTCAGACTAGCAGCCCTGATGAATCCAGTGCCAGCCTAATGTGTTGGAGACATAATTCCTCCTGTCAGGGGCCGTCAACAAATATGTACTCAAATATTTGAACAGATTTCTTAAATTATACCCTTGCCCAGGCCTGGGTATGTGGTATTGCCGCTTGAGCAACTGTTGGAAGATCTTGTCTGAGACACCGCAAATGTAATCCCAGTCTTAAGAATCCAGATAGCTTCACCAGTCTCCGTAATACCCCTGTACCACACGGTGTAAGTGGTAAGCTCCTTTAGTGCATGCAAGCTCCAATGCAAACATTCGTAAAGGAGGTATCTGCTAAGCATTAGACGGTCCATTTCTGTCTATTTGCAGACCCTTCTCTGAACATTTTCCCATCTAACGTTGCATATGTATCTACAGTCAGAATTTCTTTTTGGACTGTATGTGTATACAACCTAAGATTATCTCAAAAAAGGTTATTTCACTGGCAACTGGACTTGTTATGGATCCTTGACAACGTTTCGCCCTTCAAATCCACAGAGCTTTCTCAAGTCTGTAGTCTTTCCAGAGAAAGCCCTCTGGAATGGAAGGGCGAAACGTTGTCAAGTCCGGTTGCCAGGGAAATAACCTTTTTTGACATAACCTTGACCTGGATGACTGAAAAATTTCACAAAAATTTTGCTAACATAAGATGACATGGATGTTATGGAGACTTGACAGTTATGTGTAATGCTGCCTTACTTGACAGAAGTAAAACAAAAAACCTAAACAACCTGTGTGATTAGGGCCAAAAATTCGCTTTTTGCTTCCTGAGTACTTTGTAAAGATCAGACTGCTGTCATTAAGCCACCTGTTAAACTGGACCCAACCCCAATCCAACTCCTTCATGCATGAACAGATGAAAGTTCAGGTGTGTATGACACACAAGTTGCCTTTCGGCCAAAAAACAGGCCCGGGTAATGTCTTTTCTTTTCTTTTTTTTTTCTTTTTTTGGCAGGCCTGGATAGCCTTTCATCACCTTTGTTTTCTAAAGCATGTGTAAGACTTGTGGAAAATTCACCAGTCTCTTGGGTCCATGAATTCACTCGATATGCTTGATTACTGATCCCTCTCAAGTCATCGGGTTCACAGCAACATGTTGAGATTGTGAAATTGTCCCATTCTGCAACAACTATTCCCAGGATTTGTTGCATAACCCCCAGCTATTGTAAAAATCAATTCATTCATTAATAAATACCTTTCTAACTTAGAGTCATAAACTGGTTAGCAGGATTGTATTGGCCATGGTGCATTGTAAAACACTGCCAACAGGCAAACAGGAACCAGCTCCCAATGGGGCAAAGTGGGCATGTTCAGCGAAGAATGTAAACAAATATAATTCAAAATTTTAACTGGCTGTGTGAATAAGCCAAGAGCTACTTAGGGGCCTGGAACGTGGGAAAATAAAAACATGCATATTGCACCACCCCACACACAAAACACACACTGAAATGCTGAGATCCAACTCATTGTGGACTGGATCAAATTCAGCTTCCTGCTAGTAGTGGAAAATACACAGTCAAACTTTGGTTGAAGTCTATTAAACAAATAAAACTACAATTAAATATGAAAACACACCATTGCTACATGGTCTTAAAATAAAGTGATTTGCTGACTTCAGTGGTCCGGTTTTCTCTATTTTTCCAGAATTTCTGGGCATGCAAGAGCACATTTTGTACAGCACTTTGGTCAAGTTTGGTTGTTTTTAAATGTGGTCTATAAATAAACTTGACTTAACTTGACTTGAACATGAGTGTCAAGGTTTCTATGTTGTCTTAGATTATAAAGACATCTTCTCTGGATTCTTTAGCCTCCTCCGCAACACTTATCCCCTAATAACTTCTGAGCGGCAGTGGGAAGTTTTGCTGAAAAGTTCTCCAGCTGTAGGAGGGAGGTCACACACTCTCCCATAATCTCTCCCATAATAATGACTGTGCGAGTCTCACTAAAGGGACATGTCCATCTCCCTCAGAAGGAGGGAGGGCTTTCCCCGCTGGTCAGGACCAGCCACCATAAGTAGCCGGCTGCGCTTGGGGGATTTGCGTGGTGGAGCGTGTGATTTCTGGGGATATCCGGATGCCGGGAGAAGTGGGAGGAGATTTCTTGCCGATTTTTTTCGCCCTTTGTCCTGAACCCAGAGGACCACTTGTCTTTCTCAGGAAAGTAGGGACAGTAAACTGTGGTCGCGGGCTCGGGGGAGGTGAAACCTACTCTGCTTCCTCAGCACATCTGCTTATGGGCCTGGAAGGCTTCGGCAGAAACATCCTGTTTTCTGGCCCTATCAGCAAACACCTTGACCCCCTTGGCAAACACCCTCGCGTTCACTTCCCAGAGCACAATCGCTGGGTCTGGTGATCTAGCAACTTGTCCAGTAGAGGCGTGAACCTTCACTGGTCTCACGAGTCTATTACAATTATCAATGCATCGGCAAACGTGCGCAGCTACAAAGCGCACCAAAGACGTGTATGGCGTTCAGCGGGCTTTTGTTTTGAAAGTTATGTTCAAGGACTTAATTCTACCAGGGGAGAGGCTGTTCTCCGGTCAAGCAGCCAGTCACTACCAGCACTTCTTTTTGATTCAAAATTTTATGCCACTTCCAGAAAATCACCAAGAACCGTCATTATGATACTGCATCGATGGAGAACAGTCCACATCTGCATCGCAATGCATCGATTATCATATTAACACCCCTATAGTCCAGGCCAATTGCTAAATCATAGTGGGATCTCCATAAACAGAGAATTCTGATATTAGCACAAGGCAATGCAGACATGCTGAGTTTCGCTCAGCCACACCCACTAACATAACTACAGTGATTATCAGGGTGGAGTTTAAATGGCTGCTGGCAATAACATCACTGTGACAGATCTGTCTCTACAGTTTAGCGCGAAAAGGTGTTGGCAGAGAGATCCAACGTGTTCAGTCACACAGGCAATGCTGTACGTACCACAGGTGGAAACACACTCTGCGCACACATCGCACACACCCTCTGGTCCACTGCTCGCTCACACACTCTCAGCGCCTGTGTGAACCCGAGCCAGCGATCTTTACCCCCCGACTGCTGTAACTCAGCCATCTTCCCCTTGACTAATGACCGCTGTCAAGCAGGAGGAAATTAATATCGGTCTGCGCCTATCCCCCAAAAAGCAGAGCGGAACGGAGGAAAGGGAAAGAAAGAGTGCACACGGTGTAGCAGCCCACTTCTCAGCTGCACTTGCCCTACCACCTTGCTGAGCATGCTCAGATCAAAGGCGGCCCAAGCCCAGCCTCAATTAACAGAGGGGTAGGCCTTGTTGCCCCGTGCACACGAAACAATGTGTTTCTGATTCTCCAGCAGCTTTGGCCTTTGTAGCTTAATTAAAAAGGGCTTGTCTCCAGATTACTGAAATATCGAGTTTCCCAAGTCCCAAAAGCAGCAGCACACCAGGCCAACAATCCAAACTCCCACTCCCCCAACACCAACATAACCACCCCCAACAACACTCCATTTGTCTTAGTCGTCTTTTCTTGCCTACTTTTTTTTTTTTAAATATTCAGCTGAGATAAACGTGTAATAGGATCCCGCATCTGTTAAAAGTACCAACTTGTCAACATCTTCTCTGATCAAGAGGAACTCCTGAAACATCCAAACAGTTCTAGCATGCTGGCACCCATTACTCATGCCCACGCATAAACACCCACATGCAATCACTTAGTAGCAAGGAGAAATATTTTTAAACATAAAATATCTTTCATATATTGCATGATACTGTGAACTTTTCAATGTTTCAATTGTTCGAATTTACCACTGCATATTTTGAGGCATAATTATTTATATAAACATTTATATAATGAATGAAATGATGGATGAAATAGGCTATCTATCTGTCTGTCTGTCTGTCTGTCTGTCTGTCTAAGCATTCCTCTATTTTGTATTATTTGATGGGCAGATAACTAGCATGGATTGTCGTTTAGATCCCATGTGTCTCACAGTGACACTGTCCTGCTGTCATAACACCCATGAGCTCAGATCTCCTCCTGCTCATTATGGGATCATGAAGGACTGTTTTGTTTGTGAAATTTTAGAAGCATCAGCACTCATCTTGCCTAACCCTCAAGGTTAATGGCTGACCTGAACGCAGTGTGAACCGTTCACAACAAACAATGAACAGAGACCAGGGGGCAAAGACAATGATCCCCCCTGTCTGCCATCCACTCTTTATTACCAGACATCTATATTAGGCCATTAAGGAGATTACACTAAAAGTATGAGTTTAAGAAGCAGGGCTATTCATGGGTACAGAAGGCAGCTTGTTCCCTCACATCTGACTCTCGCACAAGCAGCCCGATGAACTGCAGTCCCCAATCCATCAAGAGCCTGACCGCGGAGGAAATTAAGAAACTAAGTGTCCTCGGAGGACTCATTAATCCCCGCGCCATAAAAAAAAAACGGCTAATCTTCCTTTGGGGAGCAGCAAAATAACAAACAAGCGACCTGTGCTGAAGTTGTAGGCAGAATGACCTCAGAGTCACACAACTTAGCGGTTTCCGCGATAGTACAAACATTTCGGTCAATTGCAGGTAGCGCGTTTCTGAGTCGCCGTCCCAGGGGACAGACAGGGGGCAGTGGTTAATCTTTAACAAGTATTTCTAATGCAGAATTTACTGCGCTTTCACGGCAAAGAGCCCCAACACAGTCAGACTAATTGTGTAGAGACGGCTGAACTCTGTTTAGACAGCTTTCGAAAGGCTTAAGGTACAAACTTGGTGGTTCTCTATCAAAGCTATGTAAATACAGGAAGGTGATCTGGCCAAAGGCAAACAAAAACTAGATTTGCACTTTACTGCAGATTAACATGAAAGTGCGATCAGTGCTAAGCGGAGGACAAGTGTATTCGTTTTCTGTTTTGGGTGAAGGGGTCATATCCACGGTTAGAAATTCTATCTCCGATTGGTCACGGCTGCTTGTGTGTCTGTGGTCAGCGCTGGCCTTTCATTGGCCGGCCTTGTGATCTCTTGTCCACTGGACCCATGACAAGGATGACTGGAAACGAGTAGAGTGCACTTTCACAGTCCATTTAGCATGGCCCAGTGGGAATGTAAAGATCAAACGCTACCGACAAACAGCGTGCCGATACCAGCAGTGATGAAAGACTGGTTTTAAATTTTAAAAAGGGTCCTGAACAAGGTAACATGTCAAAAGGCTGTAAAAAGCAACAAGATGTTATTCAGAATAGACTAATTCTAAACTCATGACACATGATTCTCCACGACGACACAGGAGAGATGCAGGAAGCCATGTGCAGGAAATCCCATAATTGTGTTGCTAGCGATGCTTTAATTTCGAGAGACTGAGTCACGGAAGTGCCTATGCAACACCACTTTCCCTCGGTTTCCACTCCTCCCATCAGGCTCCTCCTGGTTTGCATTAGAGCACAGGTGAATGGTAGGACATCTGCTAGCTCTCCCAAACCCTGCTGATTTGCTGATGAGGCTGTCGCTGTTGACTCGCAGATGTTCCTTTACAGCTCTGAGCACATCACTACCTGACTCGGCTGAATGTCCTTGTGATTCACACACACAAACTCCAAGGGCCAGGTGTTCTGGCTGAACAGACGGAAGAAAAGGAGGATGAGGGTAACAGAGAGGAAAGAAACTGTGAGGATAGCAAGAAGAACATGAGAAGCGATAGAAGACAGAAAAGTACAAAGTGATTAGATCACATTATTGATCAAAAAAAGACAGTGTTAGACAGACAGTCCCTCACTTCCTTTTAAGTTCTTTATAGAGACCTGTGAAATGGCACTATATATATGTGTGTGTGTGTGTGTGTGTGTGTAGCAGTTGTTTTACTGGTACAATCTTTCAAAGTGAAAGAAATATTTGTTATCATGTGAACATTTTCACGGGCCCATTCAGTGTAGTTATTCCATTAATAAAATATTGTTACTTAATAGTACAAATGGGCCGTCTGTGAGCTTCAGACTTGCCAGGTTAAAAGGTTAATGAGCATTTATCCCATGCGACGACGTGCACATTCATTAGATGACCTTGTTGAACTCTTATGGAACTCCAGTCTATCTGGAGTAACCAAGTGTGTGGCTTAGAGCCATGTTGTACACTAGAGGCAAATTCATTTAAAATACACAGCTCTTTCGAAATGTTTTTACATGGAAACCTTAGGAATATAAGTGTTATGTAAGTGACTGGGTAATGAAAGTGAAGAACAGCACACGGTGCACAAAATGAAATGTGCCCTCTGCATTGAACGCATCACCCTTATTGACCATGAAAAGCACCCAGACAGCAGTGTGTGGGGTTGCACCTTTAGGGTTCAGGACTTGAACCTGCAACCCTTTGATTTTGAGTCTACGTCCTTAACTGCTAGACCTCTGCACCACCACAACTGTATTACAATGAAGTGTAATGCAACAACACACACTGTAAATATGAGTTTATAAGTTTCATTAAAGGCATCACCACTTGCATTTATCACATCATCACAGATTCGCTGCATCCTTTCTAGCAATTTTTAGAAATAACTTGTGTCATACACTGATGCATCATATGTATGTGTAACTGTATGTATGTTTATAGTCAAATTCATTTTGGGTGGGGTTGTGCTTTTTTATTTCCTCTGTCCAGCATTCAAATGGACATATATCTTAACATTCTGCTATCCAAGGATACATTTTTTTGTTTTTCTTTCTTTTTTCTCTCCTTCTCTCAGCTCTATGTTCTGTTCTAAGTGTATATCTTTGTAATATTGAATATTGAATAAACTGATAATTGGAAAAAAAATATATATAGACAGCTCTGTATACTCACTTCCAGTTATGGAGTAATTTCCCCAAGACCACCCACCCCCCAATACAGCAGCCAGCTCCAGCTTTGCCCCACTTTGCTTGTTGAGGAGTCTCCAGTCGTGTTTACATTCCTCACACTCCCAGGCAGCCTGTCGGCATGCTGGACCGTGTCATCCCCTCCCCTGTGTCCCCAACTGGGCCAGTGTGTACAGCGCGTCCCCAGCCCCTCCTGGTCTTTGTGCAGGAGATGGCCTACTCTGATACGCGAGCTCCTCAATGAGTTCCATCCCAAACAACAGGATATGAGTAAGCTTCACAGGATATTTTAATTAGGCTGCAAAGGCTGCCAGTTGTCTGCCCTCTTCCGGTAAACAACAAAACCGACACACAGTTCCGAAGAAGATCCCAGATAGTGTTTTGATGAGTGCTCTGCTGCCAAATAAAACAGCAGTCTCCTATGTAGTTACATCCCTCCAGTATTCCAAAGTCCTCACTTAATTCGTGCTCATATTCGCATCAAGAGAAGGTCATTTTAGGTCATCCCTGCACCACCGGGCAGAGGAGCACTGCAACTAAAAACCTGTACCATGCCATAGTTCACAGGATCTGGGATCGAATCGACACACCTCCACAGACTCAAAGTATACTCAACCAATTCAACATAATCAACAGAACATATTTGAATGGGAATATTGCCTGAATATAACACAACCGACCGGATTTGAAGAATCCGTAGAAAATATCATATTTACTGGTATTTTTTATTTTTTTTTTACAATTTATTGTGAGGTGGGCAAAGATTGTCTTATATTCGGAAGAACATAGTGTCCTTGAACCAGGGTGCAGCTGTAACTATCACTCTAGCCTCTTCCCTGTTTTAAAAGGAGTCGCTGTTGTGGTGAGACAAGCGCACCTTTGTTCCCAGTTGCACAATGACAGAATGAATATCAGCAAATAATCAGCACGTTTGGATGTTTGTTCTTCTCCCAGCAGTATAATGGAGTGCATGATGGAAGTTAGATTATGACATGACACGGGAAACTGTAACTCGCGGCCAGCGCGTTTGTCTCTGGATTTGGGTAGCTGCCAAGTTGGAAGAGAGAGTGGCACTTCGTTCGAACACAAATCACCTTTGCTGACTGTCAATCCCGCCGACGCGTGACAGCGGCTGTCAACAGGCCGCAAAGCCAGCTGGGTATCGTCTCAATCGGCAGAGACATGGGCTGGTACAGGGATCTGTGGTAGGCCATTGGACCGGGTTGTGCTGGCACGTCAACATGATACTTTTCTTTTTCCGCACGGAGATATCCAGCAGCAAACACCAAACATTACAGACGTAGCGTCTTGCACAATCGCACTGGGTTCATTCAAATTGCGCCCGACTCCATTCAGCTTCACCCTACACTCAACCTTTCAGCCGTCAATCATTCGAAGCCAGGAACAGTGGCTCACATCCCACACATTCTCTCTATAATACAAGGATTATCCTCACAGGATGAGCTTGCAGCCATGGGTAACTAATTGCCCCCCCCCCCCAAAGACAGGTTGGGACAGGTAATGCATTTCCATGAAGGCTCCACAGCCGCCACCTTTCCTCCCTGATGGCACTCCGAAGAGAGTTCACAGATCACCCTCCAGCGCACCCTTCCAAATGTCGCCGGGGTGGCTGTCGATGCCAAGAGACTCTTCCTTCTTCTACAATCCGGAGAGCCCTGCAGCGGTCACGGGTGTGCGGCGGCGGCAGAGTTACAAGGCGTTTAGTGCAGGGAGTGACTGACCCCTTCTTTGAAGTTTGCACGCATTTCCTGCAAGAGTTCTTGTGCACATTAAGGTCTGGATGAGGGGGGGGGGGGGGGCCAGGATACTGTCAGAAGCCAAAAAGTATGTGAAACAATGACTGGGAATGTCTAAGCAAACAGGAAAGGCTTTGTCATTGTACGGGTTTCGCAATGTAGGCCATCTCAGCTTGAAATATTTGGCGGGAATATTTGAATTGCAAAAATCTTCTTTCATTTGCTGGTTTAGTGTTCCAGCCGCACATTTTAAAAACGTTTCTAGAAAACCTGGCAAGAGATCGTCTGGTATGGGAAAGCATTTAAGACGTGCATGGCTTATTTAATGCTAGAAAAGTGGGTTCTGGGAAAAATCTGAAGGGCACACCAGCGATCTAGAAACAGTTTTCAACTCGTGGGGGGGGTGTTGGAGGGGTCATGTGCAGGTCATGTCACTCAGGCTTCTCGGGTGTCTGAGAGCACTGTACATTACCCAGCGCAGGTTGTTTCGAAGATATGGCTGATAACATTGTCGGCAGAAAAGTATGTACACCCGCAGACATGCCGCTTCGCTCACCGCGCCACGTGGTTTTCAGTTACAAAAATGAATTAAAAAAAATTGTCATTGCAGTTTTACCTTCTTCAACTAGCACAAATGTTCTCAACTGCAGAAAGATCTCTGCAAAGCTTTTACAGTGACAGGCTTATACTAGCCAACAATTGCTGCTGATATGCAGATGCAGATGTTATGCAGATATTCCATCATTAACAGCCATTTCCAGCAACAATTGATTTATCTGGACATGATTTTACATCAATTTTATTGTTATGAAATTATTTTCCAAAACAATCACATTTCTAAACTTTGCTTTAAAATGTTTCATAAGTGACCATAAAGATATTGACATCTGTTCAACTTTTACTGGCTAATACGGTCAACTAAAAGACATACTTTTCCCCGACCATCCGCTTCATTATTCAAAACTGAGAATGTGAAAAATCCGGAAAAACACTGTTTTTTACCCCCCAGGATGACACCTGCTACAATTTCACCCAGCAACACCTGTCAGAGCTGTAGCTGGTAAAAAAAAATCTAAACTTCACAGCTGTATCACTGTATCCCCCCCGACCCAAACTGACCTTCCTGATCTTATTCTCCTCTGTCTCGCCACTGCGTCCCGGCACTGTCCTCCGATCCTGGTACTCGCTTTTGAGTGACAGCTGGCAGGAGAGCAGAGGTGACTCTGTGCCCTTCAGTTGCGGGGTCTGGGGGGTGTAGCCCTGCGGCACACCGGTCCTGCCCAAGTTAGGGATGGGGTGAGCAGTGTGGACTGGTTTGGAGCCCACCGCTGGCTGCCTGAGCTTAGATGCTACCCCGACTACCGGCATGGTCCAGTCAGAAGAGAGGAGAAGAAGAAAAAAAAAAAAAAAGATACTCAAAATCCCGGAGACAGTTTTCCAGACGAGCGCAAAGCAGTGGAAACAAGATGCCAGCGTCTCCTCCTGATGTGTGGGGGAGCGTCAAGGAGGGACTGACTGACTCTCAGGCAGTCATTCTGAAGCCGACAGCGTGCTCAGAGAAACTGAGAAGGCTTCTCCGGCGCTCACGCCCCTCGGCCCTGCCCTCCTCCCTTGGCTCTTCCCGCACTCCTCCCCTCACAGTCTACTACGAACCCAAACAGTCCTCCATGCTCACTGGCTGTGATTACAGAGACCTGTCTACAGCTCTCTCTCCCCTCGCGCTCTCTTTCTCTATTTCACTTCGCTTTTATTTCATTCTTTTTCGTTCTAAAACATGAAATGTGTCTTAAGAATCTAGTGGGCGAAAGTCGAAGGATGGGCAGCGTACGGCTGCCAAGCACCAGCTATTTCACCACATATATCAAAAATATCAAAGTTTCCTTGAGATGGTATTTTGATGATTCAAAAAGCTGCAATGGAAACACTGCAGAGATATTCTAGACCAATCCTGGATAAGTCTACAAAAAAAAACAAAAAACGGGATTTTGGTTTAGAAGACAGTGAGTCACAGATCACCAAAGAGAAATTTTCTTCCTGGCACTCTGCCGTTTCCAACCCGGCTTTTCAACATGCCAAAATGTGGACACATTTGGAGTTTATTAAGTGGACTAAATACGACATATGTAGCCATACTTTTTCTTATTAGTTTTTTAATGTGTCTTTATCCTGGTGTGAGAGATAAAACCAAAGTGAAAGTTTTACACGTGAAGCCGGCATCTGGTTCAGTTTAGGGGACGGGGTGTGTAGGAGAGGAGAAGATTTCCACCGTGTCACACCGGATCGGAACATTTAAACACCACACCACACTCTAATCCACGGACTAAATGCTGGGACTCTGCACACTCCAGACCTCACAGCCACAACCAAACAATGACTTCCATACTCAGCGCAAACACAGCAGCTTAATTAATCGCATTATTTTCTTCTTCATTTCTGCTTCAAGAATACAGTGTGTTGGGACGGTACTTTCACTGGCACCTCAGTGGCACCTTGGCGGTTCGGGATTCGAACTGGCAACCTTCCGATTGCGCTTCCTGACCAGCTAGGCCACCACTGCCCCACCACTGTCATTTTTCCACTGCTAAAGCATAGTTTTTATTGCTTATGGAACAGTGACTTTGAGCAGTCGTGGCAAAATTGACAATTTAGATGTCATTCCACAGATGCTGGATCATCCATTCCAACAGCAGAACTATCCTTCCATCTTCTAATTTCCACCAAATAAAACTCCAGCAGAGACAGTACAGTACTATGCTGGTGAAACATTATACAGTAGCAAGTTCGTGTAATATTATTGATTACCCCAGTAATTAGCCGTGTTAACAGTATTACAAAAAATAATTATTATTGTTGTTTTTGTTGTTGTTATAATAATGCTATATTTTCAATTATATTATGACATGAATGCACATCTCATCCTAAAAGGCTGATGTAAGTTGGTCTCAGTGAAGGAACATTGTTGTTTGCTAAAATCTTTTTCCCACAGTAAAACACTTTCAACCATGAAAAATGCATCATGAATTTTATTAAAGCATCTGACACAGCAGTACAAAAGCAATGTGAAACTCACATTGGACTACTTTAATTCATAAATACATTATTCTCATACCTGCCACAGAGTTTATGGTTGTGCGGTTTGACTGTTAACCCTTACAATAAAATAAAAAAAATCTTTTTAAAAGATGGTAGAAAGGTAAAGGTAGGTAAAAGAAGATGCATCATTCTTTAAGGAGTGTGTGTCCGTCAAAAAAAATCTATTAAACAGTAATGTAACTACTTACTTCTAACAAATAATGGTATAACCAAGTAACTACCCAGTTCTGAGAGCCTGAGACTGTTTAGAGCACAAGACGGGACTGAGAACATTTGTATGAATGAACAGTGTGACCTGCAGTTCATTTCCACCAAGCCCCTGACTGCTTAGATGCACAACTGCATGGGGTCTGGCCAGGATCCAGCCTTTCACAGGGCGATGGCTATCTGAACCCCTCTCTTCTCCGGTGGCCACTCAGTCACCGAGCTCCAGCTACAAGTCTTAAAAAAAACTGTGAGCCGCCTTTGATTACCAGACAATCCAAAGTTGTGTAGGCCTCGGCTAACCGGTGTATGAGTGTGTTGGAGCAGGGTTGTAATATAGCATTGACTGATCCAAAGTCAACACCGTCGCTGCCGTCTCCGGTTCGCTTCCATCTACGCGGTGCTGTGCAGGTCGAAGCTACACACTTGGCTAAGAAAGCGAATACCATTTCACATAAAGGATATGCGTTTTGGCTAAGGAGGACAAAGCAAATGAAAGGTGTTGCACACAGGGAAGTAAGTTAAGAGTTGCTCTGACAATAATGAAGATAATTACAGCACTCACTCATTCAGACACATCCGAGGTCTAGACCGCCTTGGTAGGGATGTCATTTTATAGCGTTTACACGCAGTCGTGTGCAGACCAGACGAAGGGGGGGGGGGGGGGGGGGGGGGGGGTGTTCTTCTGGTGGGAGGTGATGACCTGACATGGGCTAAATATACAGCTTGGACTGCTATTTCTGTAAAAGCTCAGCAAAATCACTCCATTCAGGTTGTCCTCCAAAGCCAGAACAGACTCTCTGGAGGATGATGGGGTGAGGAGATGGAGGGGGGGGGCACTTAAGGATCTTAGGGTTGGGTGGGCGTGAATGAGAGGCAGAGGAACCACAAGCCACAGGCCTCCAGAGGAAATAGGAGCTGAGTTTCCTTACCGGCCCAGTCCTGCTGCATTCTGACCGAGCAACGCAGCCTTGTCATTAGCTCCAGAATTTCCCCAAAAAGGGAAGTCAGTCAGAAGCGGGGTGCACAAAGCTATTCTCAGACCAAACTGATAAAAAAAAGGTTGCCGTAGCAGGGCACAGCTCCACAGCTTTAGCCAAAAAAATAAATAAAAATCCTACCCGGTTACCGATGCAGACTAGAAAACAACAGCTGCCATGCAGGAACAACACAGCGAGGTCCTGATTATGTGGACTCTCACAGTGTGGCACCTGACGTCATGCCGAGGCCGTGAAGCTTCACTGCGAAAACAGGCCCCCCTGAAAGGGAGGGAGAGAGACGTGACCCCGACCCTGGTCCTGCCGGGTGCTCCCGTGTCAAAACAAATCTCGCAAGAGACCGATAGTCACGCACCTGGGCCTATTCACAATCCAGGCCTTATCTCTTCTCTGGCACATAGGATGGCACGGAAAAGAAAACACACGCTCTCGCTGTCATGGATTCCTTCTCGCAGGTCAACCACCGATGTCCCATCCCAGAGCTTCGTGGAGCCTGCAGAAAGCTTCATTTCTATTTCAGGATTCTGCATTTCAGTCATAACAGATTGCTACATTTTCTGCGATTATCACAAATTCCACTGTGTGACATAGATCTAATATATTTGGTAATTACAGTCAGAGCACGCTGAAAATAACTTTATTTTTAATTCACGGTCAAAAATGAAAAAGATCATGTTGTTCATTTTTTTATGCAGGTGGTTGGTACACGATCTGTACTGGCTGCTCAATCTTTTCTACATCAGTACATATTCTTCCTCAATTGCTGATCCCTAACAGATGTTTTTCCATAGTGCAAGCATGCGCATGTGCAGAATGGATCGGGAAAGTATGGGATGGCTCAATTTTGTCACAGATATAGAACATCAGCTAGGCCTCTACTACTCATATTTTTTTTTTTTTTGCTATGGGTTTTTCATATCATTTTTGTCTACTCTAATTTGCTTTCGCATGTGTTACAAATGACCAGGCTATAGATAGCTATCCATTGTGTTCATTCATTGTCACTCGTATGCAGTGCCTGTCTCTACAATGCAATGATTCCGTGCTGTTCACTTTCACTTCAGACTCGCCTGAGAGGTACATTAAGTGTTGTGTCAGCCGTGACACTGTCAGAAAACTAAGGCACATTATCTTTGGTTGCTAGACCATGACCATAGCCATCATTGCTCCACTCTGACAGATGACCATTGTTTAGGTGCCACAACCGAAGATATTTCCATGATTGTTTCTTGATTGTCATTCTTCAGCTGAGATGGCATAAAATGTAAAAAGGCCAGGAGGGGCAGATTGAAAAAAATGATATTCAGAGCTGCAACAATCCCACTCTAATTTCACTTGTGTTGGTGGGGGGTCGTGATCATGGAATGCAAACCATCCAATTCCCCAGTGTTCCAGATATAAACACACAGTTAAAGTAACAGCAGAGAATTCCTGCAGCCAGCTCCACCCAACACACTCGAACTGAATGAAAACAGTGCAACAATGAATCAAAAAGGCTTCCTGCTTCCCAACAGGGCGTTCCTGGTGATCCATACATGCATAATCCCCTGTCAGCTGACCATACTGTCATGCAAGACTCCACATGGTCCCAATCAAATGCACCACTCTGACCCATCACTCTGTACTGTCTTGTTTGAAAGGTCCAAGTTCTTTGATTATGAGGTTTTTATGTTTTTTTTTTTTCTGCAGCCCAACTTCAATGAAAGATGTTCTACAAGCCCTCATTCCTGCTGCTAAACTGGCATAAAACAGTCAGATTTACAGGCATGGCATTAAAACCACATTTCTTCTTCTTCTTTTTTGTTCCGCTTTCCACTTCTGCTGAAGAAGACTTGGTTGTTTTGGATCCATGGTTTTCACAGCTGGTCCTGATAGAGCTCAAACAGGGAAGTGGCCTTCTCTTGCTCTCTTAGCACAGCAATACGCAGAGCCAGCAATGTACAGTAAGGAAAGACAAATCTATTTTGACCCTAAAAATCACATGAAACATGGGACAGCCACTAGAAAAAAGAGCAATCAAAACACAGTGCTATACCTTTTGTACAGCACCAATGCCTAAAATGACACCAAGCTGGTGGTGGATGGGGAAAGTTGCACAAGTTGTCAGCTAGCTATATGACGCGGGTCAGAAAAACTAAACAGTGCAAGCTGTTGGAGACTTGGCACTCGATTGCAACTGACCCAAGCCAGCTGCTGGTATCACTTGTGAACTGTGGAACTGACCAAAAAAAACCCAGAAAGGACCAAAAAAGATCCTATAGTGAAGAAGGCGTTTGGTTGTGCAGTGATAAAGCATGCTTAATCATCAGGACTGTAAGCCGCAGGCCCTCCAGACGGATGGGCTGAATGGATATTAGCCCTGGCTGGGCTCGCCAGGTCATAATCGAATCTCAGGTGGACTGCTGTTTTGTATTTCTTCTCCAGACACTTGGGTCTGACATTGCTCCATACTACACAGAGTCAAAGCTTGACAGATTGGAGTGGGTTCTTGGCTGAGAAACTTGCATTGATTATAATGACACGGATTTACTTTAGATGACAGCGGCCACAGGTTGTTCTAATGTTTTTCGATTGATTCCAGATGACGCTTACCCACTAGTGTTGTAAGCTACATCCATTAATGTCTGAATTTTTCAAAAAATGCTAAACTCTTAAGACGGTTGAACCCGGTTTGTTGGCGTTGAGGGCTTAATGTGATGGAATCCTCCACATTCCATGGTGGCTTACCCTGGCACTGGTTACTTCTCTCAAACAACAGCAAGAGAGAGAGAAATGCTTCCCCCTGGCCTTACAGGGTAAAAGCATTCCCTCATGCCAGTAAGGTCTGCCTGGCAGGACTCAGGGAAACCTGTCCTCATATAGTAATAAAGAGACATGGTGGAGGTCCAGGAGATGTTGGCTAACCCAGAGGACACTGAGTTCACTCCAACGGTTCAACTAATTTTAAATTGCTTTAGGAGAAGTTGTCCTGCATGGATGCCCAGATGTCCTGCATGTGAACACAATAATGCAAGAATTATATAAATATTTTTATGGTGTTTGTTAAATACATTATATACTGACATTAGGCAATATGTCTAATAATACTTTCATGAAATAGTAATTATTCTCACTCATGTAGCAAAAAATACCCCATAATGTTTAGTGCATGTTTGATTGCACAATTTACAGTGTGCATTCTAGGTTTTATTATACTGAATGTGTGTAGAGAACTGTTCCCCAAAATAGAGCCAGTGGGCTGGATACAAGCCACCAGGTCATTTCAGGTTGCCCCCAGAAGCATTTTTGTGATATACTGCGATCAGGGCATGCAGGCAACGAACACCATTGAATATCTACTTTCAACCATAAATCTGCTGCGATGATGCTTAACAGTATCAATATAATGTAGTTGGGCCACTGGCATTAATTTTGGTTCTGAAAATTCTATTTTATTTAAAAAACAATCTGACAATTTCAGACGAGTGCAGAATTCAACAATTAAATTGGATAACTACAAACACTACAGCCTGTATGTAAAATTATAATAATCTTAATGTAATAACTGTCAGCACAAGCATCTTTGTCTGAGAAACTTATTTGATAAAATAATGACAGTTATCTAATCTAAAAACTCCTGACTAAATTTACATGTATCAGGTTAATATTCAACAAGGCAGACCTGCTGTTGTCTGTAATATTATTTACTGTAATGTTATTCGCATAATATAGACTTTCCAAAGAGCAAGGCAGAGTGATCCGGCCCTTCTGAGGAAAATCTGAGGGCCACTGGTGTACAGTGTTGCACAGTCTCTTGCTTATCTGTAATTTATTAATTTGTCCAGTGTTTGTTGCTATTTGCAATTTGTTTTGTACCAAGATACACATTTCTGAATGCGTATAAAGGATTTTGAACACTTGTTTTTTTTCCTGTCTGATTAAAGGATCAGATTTTCAAGTTTGCTCAAGCTGTGATCCCCCCCCCCCCCCCCCCCCCCCCCCCCCCCCCCCCCCCCCCCACACACACACACACACACACACCCCACACCCCTAGTAGCCCAACCAAAGCCTCCAGATGTGGGGGCCCACCAGTCATTACAGGAGGTCTCCCCAAGGCAAGCGCAACCGTCTCATTAGGGTAAACACCAGCTGCCATGTGTCTGCTACAACACTGAGACACAAAACTATTTCAAATAACTAAGTACATAAATAAATAAATGAAATATGTCAGTCTCGATCTGGCAATGAGGGCCACTGGTGAGAAGATTGCCAAGGGCCAATAAAAAAAATGGTGAGTTCTCCCGGGTGATAATTTAAGGACTTTTTGGAGTCTGCACTAAGGGCATAGGCTGCCTGCTGAGAGAATGTGCACCTCGACTTGTCTGTGACACAAATATGTCATATCAGCTTCCTGTTTATCCAGAACAAGTTGAGGCAGCTGCAGGAAAGCAGGAAACATCTCTTAAGCTTTTCCAAATAAAAAAAATAATTGCATTACAATGCACACACTTTATGTCCATGGCTTCAGTCATGTATTGCCTTACTACAATATTCATTTGAACTGCTAATAAACAGTTATTCACATGCTTTGTTTCACAAAAAAGTGAAGTTCAATGGCTCACAGTGAATTGACGTGTATTGCTTTTAAAGCCCCAGTTTACACTAAAAGAATAATCTTTTTTTCAAAATCAATCTCCTTTTTGGGACAATTAACCTTCGAGGGCAGTGAAAATGACTCATATTCGGAAAGTTGTTGGTTCAAACCCCGAGTTATCAAGGTGCCACTGAGGAAGGTACCAACCCAACACACTGCTCTCTGGGAGCCTATCATGGCCGCCCACTGTTCAGTATTGCAATTCAGTATTGCATGCTCAAATATTCCGCTTTATTCCTTGTCCTCCACTCTTGCTGAGCTGTTTGGGTTGTACTACCCCGACTAACGCAATTAAAGCCACTTGACAATTCTCTGGAAAATAAAACCTAAATGCTACATTTTTTTTGGTAGTATCTCCACTTTTACTTGTCATAATATTTAAGATGGTTACCCAGATAATGTGGTACATCATTTACTTTCAATGTATTTTGAAAAGTGCATCAGGCGTAATTAAAATATTCATACAATGCAACAAATTTACATTGTTGTCCCCTGCGTCACGTCCCGTGCATCAAACCATCTTGGTAATTTTAGTTGCATATATTGGATCCAGTAGTAAAGCAGGACAAGTACTACATACATAGTTCTGACCTATAGTTATGGGGATGAAGTAGCTTGTGTCATCAAAATGTCCTGTGCATCACATAGAGAATCATCCAACTGTAGATGTAAAAGAAACAATGAATAAAGCTATGATCTCGTGAGTTCTAATTTTGTTGGTGTAGGTTTCCGGTGTTAACACTTCACTGTATTAAATTTGTTAAATGTGTTTTTTTACAGTCTCTGCCCTGTG
Organism: Denticeps clupeoides; assembly: GCF_900700375.1. Lineage (NCBI taxonomy): Eukaryota > Metazoa > Chordata > Actinopteri > Clupeiformes > Denticipitidae > Denticeps > Denticeps clupeoides. The sequence goes on along the minus strand of NC_041721.1, from coordinate 10,205,116 downwards.
ACACTGGATGTATCACTTCAGACGTTCACACAGTGCTGCTGGTAAACTTAGGCTCCCCATTCTCTTTCTTTGAGATTGCGGAACGAAGGCTAAAGAAAAGCAGACCCTGCAGTGGTAGGGCGGAGGTCACCGTCAGAGCCCTCAGCTGAAAGGCTAATGGTCCTTTCCCCACACTGTCCTTGCTGATCACGGCCCCCACCTACTTAAGGCTGACGGGAGGCCCTTTCATGTCCTGCGACGTGTTTACAAGGGGCCTTTACGAGCTGCCACTCCGCAAGGCCGTTCGACGGTGCGAGGGGCGCGCCCGCGAGCACTCCTTAATGTCCCACAGGGCCTCACGGCGAGTGGATCAGGAGCAAAGTGCCTCCTAATGGATTGTGATGCTTTCGGACTCCACGCTTGATTCATGAGGCAAAGTGGCCCTGCTGAAAAGAAGGGTATTTATAACCGAGACACCACCACAGACTGACCTAAAGGACAGCTGTTAGGTTATGGTGTGTGGGATACATGTTTTCTCTTTTAATCAATGGCCGTTCTGCACTCTAAAAATACTGAAAAGGGACTGTGGGGTATGAAGAACAAAAGAAGTCTAATTGATCTCCTGGACCGGTTCTTCTCTGAGATTTAAAAGTCTTGGCACATCACATTGAATTGTACTTTGGCCGAAACATGTAATCCTTTGAGCCCAGCCATTTTTATGAACCAATACGAGGCTGGCGCTGGGCACAACATGCTAGTTAGCAGCTGCAATCATTCCATCAGCTCAATGTCACACATGGGCCATATCCACTTTGAAACATGTGCCCGATTCTATTGGTAGGCGATCGCTCACAGACGGCGCCATTAGCACACTGAAAAGACATTCAATCATATTTTGGCACCAGGAAAGAAGTAAATCTGAGAGTGGGCGGGGCGCTTCACGTCTTTTGGGCCTTCTGGCCTTATGCCCAAGACTAACAGTTTAAAGGGCCCCATGCAAAAATACAATTCTCTGAGCAATTAAGGTATACGTGCATCGTGATTGCATGATGTGTTTTTGTAATGAGGCCTGGCTTATTGTACTTGGCTGCCTTGCATACTCCGAGGTTTGTGTCCAGCTTTGTGTTAGCGTTGGCCCAATAACAGTCCTTCGCTTCAGTCAATACACACCGCAACGTCCTGAATTTTCAATAAACACTGATCCAGATTCTCTGCATTAACGCTCGTCTCTATGTGATCGCCTCTTATATAGATGAGTGGTATGTAAACTGTTAGGACACGGACAGATACAGCTACACGATTGTGGGCAAAAAAAATGCATCGCAAACATTTTTCCATGCAATATCCATAACTATCACAATATACATTTAAAAAAAGCTGGCCGGTTTTTAGTTAATGAGCACTATGGGGAGTGGCAGAGGGCCAGTTTAGATACAGTTCATGACTGAAACAAAATGAGGCCAAACTTATAAAAGATAGTTGTTCTGTGGCTGTTGTTGAAGGCCGATTCTGGCAAGATGAACCTGATGAATACCTGACAAAGAGTGAAACTAGGACACACTCATTTTAGGGATTTTCATCAGGAGTTTTTTTAATTAGCCTGTTCCGCCATAGGGACATACACTTCGACTTCCCTAACTTAAGCTTGTTGAAGCAAAGAAAATGCTCTGGACTCAATACTTGGATACTATTCAATACAAACATTTCTGTTGGATTGCATATTTGTCTGCAATCAGTAGATACAGGGACAGTCCCCCCTGGAGCATCTCAGGGACACAATGATACTAAGTGCAGTTTGAACCTGTGATTTTGTGGCCTTCTGGTTCATAGGTGTGTTACTACCGCCCTATAACCCAGGAACATTGAAGGATTAAACATTTATCACAAACAGCCATCTGTTATCATTAAAGCAGTGGCTAACCAATAATAATAAATTGCTAATGTTAATGAAAGACGGTCATTATCAGTCCTGCACATATGTAATGTTAATTTTCAGAGTTAAAGGCCTTTGTTTTATATAGGTCTTAGAGGTCCCCTAATACTGTATCTGAAGTGGAGTGAAGTGATTGTCACATGTGATACACAGCAGCACAGCACACGGTGCACACAGTGAAATTTGTCCTCTGCGTTTAACCCATCACCCTGAGTGAGCAGTGGGCAGCCATGACAGGCGCCCGGGGAGCAGTGTGTGGGGACGGTGCTTTGCTCAGTGGCACCTCAGTGGCACCTTTGGCGGATCGAGATTCGATTAGAGGTTGACTACCTTCTGATTACAGGGCCACTTCCTTAACCGCTAGGCCACCACTGCCCCTGAAGTCTCTTTCTAAAATTCAGCCTTGGTGCAGAATTACATCCACTTTTATCCAGTCACTCAATGAGATCTCCCCAGGACTCATTGTTTAAGTGTCTGTAGCTTTAAATGATAATGAGGAAAGAGGCGGGATGAGGAGGAAAGCAGCCTTTAGAAGTGAGCGGGCATTCATGGAAATGATGTAATCAAACCATTCACCAACCACGGCCTTTAGCACAGACAGGAAGTTGTGTCTGCGTTTTTCCAGACAAAATCAAATTAACCCACTCATGGTTCAGAGTCTTGAGTGATAGAACAAAAAAAAATGTATTTGTGTTTATTTTACATCCAGAGCATCTGCAATGCTTTGCACATTTGGAAGCAATGACGATTGGTGAAGCTAATTTTTAGGGGAGTGGCGGGGGAAAAGCATGAGAAACTCTTTACACCTATCACCATTTCTAGCCACTGCAGGACCATAGACAGGCTAGGGGAATGTTAATGTTTTAATGACCTTTAAATTTGTCACCAGCTGTGGTGTGACGCGATGAAAGAGCGAATGTCGGAAGAGACGTGGAACCAAACCGTGAGATTACGCGAAGTAATTTACGCTGCGAGCGAGTTCAGTGCACACTGCAACACCCAGGGAGATTGATGCTTGCATAAAAAACACAGAATCAGTGTTGAGGGAGGCAGGAGAAAGAATCGGGCTTACTGGTGATGGGTAGAGTTGAGGTGAGCTGCCACATTGACACACAATGACTGAGCACCGGCCGGCAATCAGAACGCTGAATAAATAGAAAACGCATCACCCAGTCCTGCGTTCATGCTGCCACGAAACCGAAGTCTTGTGACAAAAAAAAGTATGACACAATAGCTTGTACCTGAAAAGTGTGGTCTTAAATGTGTGGTTTACAATCATGAATAAGGCTTTGATGTTGTTATAATCTTTATCTTACATCTTAACTTATTGCCATCTACAAAGACAGGACCAACCAACATAATTCCAAACCAACAAATCATTTGCCCCTTTCAACCACTAGACTGTGAGAGGGACTGAATCTACAAATTTGGTACAGAGGTTCACTCAAACGTATTTGATTTTAGTGAACAAAGGTCAAGGTCACTGTGACATCATGTACGCACCACTCCTGTACACAATACTCCAGAACACCGAGATGGAATTTCTTCAAATGGGTAACGAAAGCTTCAACTGAACACAAAGGCAAATTGATTCATGGTCAACGAACAAGGCTTTCAACCACAGGGCAGTTTTTGTCAAAGCAGCCACAGCTACATGACCAAACTATTAAACAGCCTGGATGCAGCTAGATGCAAGTGAGTGCCAGGTTGCTGAGAGGTTCGTTCAAACACCCCGTTCTTCTTGATTACGGCTGCCTGACGACAACCAAACAAGCCCAAAGGAGGCTGGACACAAAGTCCTCCCACAACGTGCCCAATTAAGGACCTCCGCAGCCGGCTGCCAGAGCGTAAACAGTGGACAGAAAGTTAATCTGCCCTGGCTGTCGTCTAATGGATGACCTGACACTTCATCATATGCTGTTGGCCCGGGACACCAGGAAAACGCTATAAAAGGAGACAGAGACACCGGGCCGCCGTACGGTCCCTGGGCTTCTTCATCCTGAGCGGTGGCAGCACCAGCTCTTAGCTGTGAGTGTTTGCACAGTTCCAGCAGGGCCTCCCATAATGACACCTATAAAAGCGTGTCCTCCTCGGAAAGGGGGGCGTATTCCTCCAGGGCACACAGTCATAACAGTCTGTGATGGAAAGAGGGTCCGGTGGAAAACGAATCTACCTGATTTCCACCGATGAGTGACCAGCCAGGTTTTTGTACCCTTCTGCAAGAACGTCTGAGGTTTCCCTTCCATGTGGATGATTGAAACATTTAAAAGGTCCAGACCAGTGAATAAGCACTTTTGTCTTTAAAGGATCATATGCATGCGCTATCTCAACATCACTCAAACGAACCAGTAAAATTTGTGAAAATCAGCCTGCAGTTCTGGACAGCCTGCATTTCTGACTCAGAAGGTTCCACAAAGCATGGCGTGATAGATCTGAACTTGTTCCCCTATTGCTAAGATAAAACACAGTTTCCACTGTCTTACAACCTTGGCTTTTGTCAAACGTTGCACTGGTTTGACAGTAATTAGCTGTTCAGACGTTCTTTTCTTATCTGGAAGGAATGTACTACAGGTTGCTTTCTTTTCATGTTTGCTTAGTCTGATAGACCGGCTCCATCGGGCACAAGTAGAGGGCAAATACCTCGAGTCGGGCTTGTTTAAACGCTGTCCCCCAAAACCCATGTGTGACAGAACGTTCCCAGGTAACCTGACCCTTTCTTCATTTTACATTCTTGTGTGTATGTGTGTGTGTGTGTGTGTTTCTTGCACCAAGATTGTACTGCGTATCAAGCCACGTCCATCACCAGGATCTAGAATAAATGCTTCATTGGGTTCTGAGCGTAAGCAGACGGATTTCCCAACCGTATGATATAATTTTCCACCTAAACAAATGGTGTCATGGCACCTGTCTCGGCCAGCAGACACAAGGCTCCAAGTGCAGAAAGAGGAGGAGAAGTCCCCCCCCCCGGAGGACAAAGTGACTCAGGAGTGGAGGGCAGCTGATCTTCAGAGCTGCTGCCCTGCGATGCACCACAATATGGCCAACATACGTATCAGGCTAACAAGGCCCATGAGGAGCCTTCAACAATAGGCAATGGAGTCTAACAACAGTGAGAAATAAAGTTTCGTTTCAAGGTCTTAAAGGAGGAAAGAGCCTCTTTTGACTACTTATCACTGCGTAAATGGCTGCAAATAGCAAATGCACTCAAGATCAATAAAATATTGATCCATCTAAAAAATGTGGTACATCAGCGACTCATCTTGCATGAACCCAGCAAATCACACACCACTGGGGATAAAAGGGTGCAAATTATAAAATCACCATAATTATTCATTTTTGTTGCAAAAAAATACTATCATTATTGTTCATTTCTTACTAGACCAGCGCAAGGCTGAGATAAATCTTTGCAGATATTATGTACTTTGCTGATGGGATCTAAGGCTAAAAAGCTATTTGTTTTATCAAATATCATTGTGTAAACAAGTACACCTCAATTCATGGGCCGGTTCCTTCTGAAGAGACAGTCACAAGTTCAAACCCCACTCAAACCTGAGGGGACTGTCCCTGTAACTACTGATTGTACCACACTGTGGATAAAGGCTAAATGCTATAACTGTAAAGTATAATATGAAGCATTTTATTTGTCAGTTCACCTTTTTAGTTTTATTTGAAGGAACCTTGGCCAAAGAGTCTTTGCAGCAACAGCCACGTTCTGAAAAATATTTTTGCATTGAGAATGGTGGGATAGTGTTGATTAGGCCTTCTCATATTTTACTGTGATGACAGCATTTCACACGCTTGTTTTCTCTTAACCACTACAGATTTTTTTCAATAGTCATGAAGAAGCTGCTTAACCTTTGCTGATGTTAATGATCATCTCTAGAAGCTGATTATGATGATGACAACGACAGTTATGATGGTAAAGAGAATAAATGTCTTCTGGATAAAAAATGTGTATCCTGTATCTGATTCCTCAAACCCCATAGCCTCCATAAAGTAGGTGTGTCTAAATTCCTGACTGATAATGTATCTGCTCTACCAAAGTAGGTTGTGATATTTATCAGCTTTGTCCATTTGTCTGTCATCGTTTCACGGACTCTCTCCGCGATGATGTGATGGGTTGTCTCCAGCGAGCCATCAGGGACACACGGATTGGGTAAGAATCTTGGAGCCAGATAGATGTCAGGGGGACTGTAGCCGTGCTCAGACTGCTGGACTGTGAAATTACCGCAAACACACACAGTAAAAAAAAGGCTTTGCCTCCTTACGCCAGGAATGTTAATTTAAAACAAATCCCTCGGAATCTGCTGCTCAGAGATTGCTGCATTAGTATTCTATTCAGTCAGTGTGACATGGTGGATTTCAGGTAACTAACAAACAAGCAGAAACAAAAATTTATTGAGATAACACAGAGTTCCATAGAGGTTATGCCTTAAAAAATAAAGCAAACATTTTTTTCACGAATGGGGCCACCCCTGAGCCAAGTGCAAATGACAGAGAGGTAAATCTTAACCAATACATACATTAGCAAACAATGTTTTTTTAAAAAAAAAATGGAACATATTAATATATTAAATTATGATGACTGAAAGGTTAAATGGAGACAAAGCCATACTTAGCTGAGATTAATTACTTTTCAGGTCATTAACTGCATCCCAACACAACATTAAGCTCCACAAACCAGTAAATGGAAAAAAAAACTCATTATCATAATTAAAAATGCACATCTCGAGTCACTAAAACTACTGTTGTATTTGTAGCCAACAACAAAAAAAAAGATTTGTTGACAAAAAAAAAAAAGATGCCTTGATCACACCAATGATATGTTATCTGTGGCTACACAGAGAATTCTCCACAGAGATACTCTTCATACCGATCAACATGACAAAACCCTGATAAGCTTTGCAGCAGAAAACATGCAGTGGTGCATTGCAAAGACACACTAGTGAACATGCAAATGCTCATGCATGACATCTACAGTTAGGGCTGTTGAAATTAATATTTGGTGTGAGAGTGATATGATATTGTAAGATGGGATGTCGCGGAGCCATGACATTCCTGTGCCTTTGTTGTGCATAGAGATTCAACACCTCCGTTTTGCATGTCTTTGTCGAACGGCATTGCAACATCCCCCGAGCCAAACGTGTGAGGTGTCGGCCGTCGGGACCGCCTACTCTCTTTGTCTTCCCCAGACGGGAGGCACCGGGGGCGTGACGTTAGAAACAACAGGTTCTGATTGGTCTGTGACAGCTTCCTGTAGGCCAGGGGTATAAAGATCTGTTCACATGTGGGGAAGGGACTTTATCTTTCTTTCTCAGCTTTTTTCCATCGGAAGCCTTCCTGCCTTCCGGCTTTTCGAGTCTTTCTCTCTCTCTCTCTCCCTTTACTCTTTCTTTTAATTTTGGTTTTCTCTGTAACATTGGTACCTTTTTACATACAATATTCACCAGTAACTGCAATAATAATTTACTGGTGTTAATAAATTTGAGTGGTTTGAATACAGTGCTTTTGTGAGAGTTTTTTACTCGGTTCTCTCCTCAGTTTTACAATATGTTATAAACAAGTTGAAATATGCAAGCATAATGTATGAAACTGCGTTATGTTTATTTGTGTGGCGTCTGACCAATGACACGGATGGGTCTGGCTGCATCTTTTTGAGAATTTTTCCATTGAATTATTGATAAAACTAAAGTAGTCTGCACCAAATTGTATTTCTATTTCATTTCCTGTCATAAGTCTGCAAGGTTTTCGTTTTCTTTTTTAATGATCAGAACATCTTCCCTATCCTGCATTTGTCTCTGTCATAGGTTTAATTATGCAAGCTTTATTCTTAAGAATTATGCTCAATTAATAACTGATTATTAATTGTATCCAAAATATTAGTATTTTTTAGCTTGAGCCCCTATGAAACAGAACTGCAAGAGTTAAACATGAGGTTGCTGGTGGGATGGCTGGGAACGCATCTAGTTCAGCCCATTGGAGACACTGTGCAGAGTGGATGAAAAATGTGCCTGAGAGCTGTAAGTGGGGTGGAGAGAAGCACAACTGGCAAATGCTGTGCTGATGCTCCGATGAAAGTTTGCACAAATCGGGGGATATACCTACTAATTATGGTAATAACGTGCACTTAAGGGCTGACGTATGAACAAACTGCTGCGGTGAAGTCATGCCGTCCATCCTGCAAGCCAAGGGTCGGCTGTCCTGATGTGAACCTTAATCAAGGGCCATTTTAATTTTTCCTGTGATGATTTGTGCAAAAAAGAATGGGATTATTGTGCAGACAAGCACATTCTAAAATCCTGTTCCTAAATTTGTCCATGTTAGTCAAGCAGGGATGAATGTACTGATAAATTGTTTGAAAGCTACTCTTATCCCAGGCATGTTATGCATCCGATGGTTATATCCAGAAAGAAAAGAAAGAATCCTTTTTCTTTCGTAGCTTGCAGTAGAGGTCTTTCCATGGTTACATTCAAAGGAGACACAGAGTATCCTGTTGCTCATCTGACATTCTCACAGCAGGAAAAAATGTGTCTCCTCCTAGACTCCTCTTTACTTCTTTCGTCACCCGTGGGCCCAACTCAAGACAACTGAATTGTTGTTGCTGAGAAAAATTGTTGTTCAGCTCTGGCTATGGAATCAAAAGCTGCTTTTTTCATTTACAAGCTGCAGTAATATCTTACCTGTATTGTTCAAATTTACCCTTACAGAAATTGCCAGGTGCTTTACTCACTCTGAAATTATCAGAAATGTCACTCAATTGTAAAAAAAATGTGCCTCGGAAGTTAGAGCTAATATGCAGAATTTAACAAGTGAGCTAAGATGTGGTATTTAACTATCAATTAAAACATAAAAGAGCAATTGATGTGATATGCTCTGTAATACGACTCACTAATGTCATGTAGATACACACTGTAAAAACAGATGCTTATATTACAAGGGTTCCTACTTGTGTCTGACACAATATAACATGTTCAGATTTCAGATCATTCAAAACAAAAAATATTAATCAGCAGAAAGATAGAAAATCGCATCTTGATACAGTTTAACTCTTAATTCGTAGCTTTTTCTCAAAACATTTAGGTTATATTTTATGTTCATTAATATCCAATATATATACACAATAGACTCCTGTCAGTGGTGACAGGAAGTTGAAAGTTTTTTGCCATTGTGCAACACTGCAGGTAGTGATAGGCGCCCGGGAGCAGTGTGTGAGGACTAAAGGTGTCAACCTTCACTGGTCTCATGATTTGATTCGATTCTGATTATCAATGTCTCCATATTGACACATCACGATACACCCAATACATTTTCTACATTGTCACATGAAGTTTTCAGATTCAAGAGTTAAGGTGTGTCACCTGTGTTGATGCTTTGATTTGCTACAATGAACAGAAAAACCGTTGCCGTTCAGTCCGCACTCACCTTGTAACAGTCATTTATACTGGTAGTTCTCCTTTATATGCACACGACACTAGTTCATCGTCTGCCCCGGTCCTCATGAAGATCAACTCTCCACCAAGCAATGAACTGAGCAGACTGGTCCAAGCTCCTGTGGTCCCTTTATTATTTAATTTTGTATTACATAAAACCAGTAACGTTTGGAACGTGTAACGTCCTTGTCTCATGTACGAGTGGTCACTACCTGGGCGTGGCAGAACTGAGGTGCTGTTAGCATAATAAATAGAGAGCGTGATGGAAACCCCAGCAGCAGCGTGAGATTCTATTTCTTTCCCGCTGTCTTCCCGCTTCATCACAGCCAAAAAGGCCAGAAAAAGAGCTGGTTCAGATGTCCGTCAATTCAGGTGAGCGTGGACTGAACACAGAACGTTTTTCTGCTCGTTGGAGAAAATCTAAAGCCGCTTTCAGACCAAATGCGGCACGTGCTGTGCTCGCTGCTGGGCTCAGCGCAAAGAAAATATGCGTGGTTTTCTGAACTCCCAGTAATGTTGTAGATCTGAGGACATGCAGACATGCGCAGCGTGACTGTACTCAGATCAGGCATCCACAGTCACCATCAGAACGGCTTTTTAACGAGAACTTTTATGTCGCCAGCAGAAAATCATTATGATATAATTGATTATATGAATAATTTCAACACCCCTAGTGGGAATGGTACCTTTCTTAAGGGGACCTTGTGGCACCTTGAAGGTTCAGGATTTGGACCTACAACCCTTTGGTTACAACGCTTCCTTACCCACTAGGCCACCTCTGGCCCCCAAACTAAACCATCTGAGGAACCACAGCTGGTATTGCATCCAACAGAGCTACACCAAAAGTCAGCATCTTAACCCTCTGCTCTCTTGAGCAGCCGTGAAGCCCTGACATGTTGGGAGCATCTTTATTTCAAAGCCAACTCAGGGGAATAAAAGAAAACAAACTGAACGCAAAGGAGAAAAAGAAACCCCAGGCAAGAAAAAGTACAGTCAGCCTTCAAGGCTGATCCCCCTAAAGGAAGTCCTGTTTCGGTATCACTTGGAGACATCAGGAGTATGTTGGATGTGTTTTGTCTGTAGTGACTTGCTGAGGAGACAGAGGTTAAGACAGGTCAGGGAAGGAAAATGGTTCACCATGAGGGAATTTCACAGGAGACAGCATGCACACTTCACTAACAGAGAGAGGCTGGGCAGGCGCAGCCGTAAAATTCATCTCAAGTTCTCACAGAAATCTTGGGGCTGCAGCGTCATTTCCTCGAGGTTTAAGACAAAGGGAAATCTGATTCGTTTTACCTCTACCATCCTAAACCAAGAGAAACAGGCAACATGATCTTCAATTTTGACGCGAAACAGACATCACGTGTCAAGACGTGATGAACGAGAAACAACTTCCTTGTGAGCATATGACACCTGAACAATCCGAAAATTGAATTACCGCTCCAAGTCACAGGCTTTTCCATGGTCTGCTGGGGAAATACGTCTCTGCATGACAACTGTATTCTACCAGTGGCCCCAGTCTACACTTGCCTGCACAACCAGAACATCACAGCTACGACGTTATTAAGGGGATTCCGCAGGGGGTCGGATTGTCCTAACATGGCACTGACTTTCATACAAAAAAAAATTAAAAGCAAATATTTTTTACAGTTATGTATAACAAGACACTGTTGTTGACTGTGTTTGCTGTTAGTGAAGTTTTGCGACAAATGTTATCCCTCTCTTCAGAGGATCATGGCCATGGGTGGTCCAAGCCCTCTAGAATTTGAAAAGGTTTATTTTCTTTTGCAGCAACCACACTAGCTGTCATTATTTCTAACAAAAGTGAACCCAGGCATGTTATGGAAGCTATTATGAAAGGCCACATTTCAGAGATTTCTGGCATGTGTGGATTCCACAGAAGGAACTGAAAGAAAGAACTTCAGGATGACCTGCACAACTTTTGAGAAGCTGTGCAACTCTTGTCATGTCTGGTACATGTGAGCCAAGTGGGCCCAAGGGAATCCAGACGTACTGCACCACATATCTGAGAATGTCTCCTGACTCTTTGTTGTACATCATGTGACATTCAAAAGCAAAAAAAGTCACATACACAAGAAAATAGAAAAAAGTGACACCAACGTAATTCTGAACAAGCTACATTATCAAGTTCAGCTATCAGGTTCAACATGACCCCCCATGCAGGAGCATTGCCTTGGTGTCAAATACAGAGGTCAAGCAAATCATGGCGGTAAACAAGATTTCCATGTCAGCTTTTCAGCTCATTTTGCATGTGCTGTACACTTTACTTGATCTTACACACATACAGCTCGACTCCCAGTCGCATTATATGTGTGACGGTTCGGGGTTGGACAGGGAAGGAGGCGTAGAAGCGGTACATAATGAAAATAAATCTTTATTTCAATTACAACATAAACAGGCACGATGGCAAGAAAAGGAAATAAAACATCAGCTGAAACAAACTCAAAGGTGCCTCTTAAGGATGCCTCCTCTTAAAGAGTCCTGATCACTTGTACTTAATTGGCTTCATCTTGGAGTGATGAAGACTCCTTAATCAGGTGCATCTGCACAATATTGGTCTTTAGGCTGAGTGAGAAGTTAGATTTAACATGATTTTAGTCAATCATGTTAAAAAATGCCTATTTTAGATAGACATATAATTAACAATAATATATTTTATTTTGCATACTGTTATCACCTTGCCGAAGGTTGCAAAAAGTCAGCCTGCATTTGAATTCACCACAGAAACTGTACGTCGTTCCTAGATTTTCCTGTGTAGACTAATTGAATTATCTTTCTATTATGAAAAAATATTAGAAATAAGATATTTAATTTTCCAAGCTTGGCATTTTTCCACGCAATGAAACTATAGTCATCCAAAAGGGGCTAGGCGGTATTAATTGCTTGTGGTGATGTTGCCTGTCATCCAGGCAATATGTGTTCCATTATCTTTTGGAATATTAATAGGATAAACTGCAAAATCCTATATTCATAAATCACTCTACCATAAAACACATTTAGTTGTCAAGAAATACAGAATAAGACCAGGTTCTATAGGTGGGCCCTTATGCATTTAAAAAAAACAACAAAAAAAAATGACCCAACAACCCACCCGCCCATCACATCTGTAAGGCAAAGTCTTTATATAAAGTCAAAGAGAAAGTAGATCACAAAAACACATAAATTATGAAATAAAATAGTAATAATTATTTGGCTTTTGGGTTGCCTTTTTTAATTTGTTCTATATATAATAGGAAAGAATGCTGTTCTATAGCATCTCCTCACAGAGATTTAGCGCATTTATTGGATCATATATTGACCCTGATGTTGGCTCAGCCAAGCCCTTGAATTCTACAGTCCATGCAGTTGCCAACATATGCCAGTCGACCATTATCAAGCCATCCTTCCATTACTCTAAGGTAGCAGCCAATTCTGTTACAGCTTTGTGTGCTCCCTTCAATGCCGGCAAGTGGCTTCCTGAATTCTTCCCCTCCACCGAGAATACGCGCTCTCCGTCTCCTCCTGCTGTCTCCCACCACCCCAGGTCTACAGTCCTCTTGTATCTTCCCCAAGTCCCAGGATGTCTGCAAATGTGCCACAAGTCCCACCCCATGACACATTTAAAAAAAAAAAGTGCATAGTCTCATTAAGCCAATGGGTGAATGTAGGGAGTAGTGCTCTGTTTTGAGAGATCTCTTCCTTTTCTAGTTCTTCAGCAATCTATAGTAATTGATCAAGGCAAGAGCAGTCCCTTGACCAATCCAGATAGGGTAACCCACAACCCAAAGTAGGGGTGGCTGATGTACCATCACTAATTCCTCTTACATGGAAGATGGACCTATGCAAAAGAAAAAAAATTGCAGAACACACCTAGGCCTATACTCAATCCCATGGCTCCCTGGAGAGCTCCTTGCAGAAGGGACAGCGAGTCAAGCTTAGGTCAACCCAGGGATAATATTTTAACCCCTAAAACGTGCTCTTGTTGTCCATCTCGTTTCCAGAACCTCTTATGTTTTGTAGACAAGAACCACCCCCCCGCACCCTGAAACTACAAATAAAAAGAGAAAATGAAGCGAAAAAGTCCTGGTGGGAACGCTCACACATGTGTAAGATCCACTTGTTTCGCAACACTGCCAGACAGAAAGTGGTTTTAAAAGAATAGCAGATTGCATAATGCTCTCATCTCTCTCCCACTCCCAGGATGCAGCAGAATCTAGTGGAAAACAGCGTGGTTGGAAAAGAGAGAAAATGCACGAGAAAGACAGAAAAAAGGGGGGGAGCAGCAGTCAGAGCCTCCAGGGAGAGCTTATCTCTGACACAGAACGCAGGCTTGTATGGAAAGATGAAGAAAGAGGGGAGATAATGAGGGAACAGAAGAGGGCCCTGATCCCCCCGGTGGGCCAGCGGGCTACTGCATGAATAGAACACAATCACTGGGACTGCAGAGCGCAGACGCTGTCGAAAACAAGCGAGCGCTGAGTGCTCCGCAGTAGCTCCTCATTCAAAACTTTGTTTCATTTCATTCGTCTGTGAGCATTTCAGCGCAGCAGAGGGCTGGCAAATCCACCCATCAGACCCACAGGCGTGGCTGAGTGCTGGAAACTGACCTCTCAGGGCAAGATATGCAGAGGCTCCTCCCGGGCTCCTGTCATGGCTGCCCACTGCTCACCAAGGGTGATGGTTAAAACCAGAGGACACATTTCCCTGTGTGCACCATGTGCTGTGTATCACAATGACAATCACTTCACTTTCAAAAGAACAAGGAATGGAGGTATTGACAGGTGGGGCTGTCAAATAGACCAGAATTGGAGCTGTCAAATAACCCCACATTCTTAATTTAAAATTTTCAGCGGATAGCTGTCATTCATCACCAAAAAAATGCTAAACTGATAAACTCAAAAACAATACACGTCCAGCCTTATGCACCAGATAACAAACTGACCATTTTGCACATCTCAATTCATTTAGCACATTTCTGCTCTTTTTGCATGTGTTTGTCTTGTGTGTCCTGTTTGAAATATCCAACATCCTACATGATGTTGTCCTGTTTGTCCTGTTCATTGTACAGAAAGGTTTTCCTCTTGTGTATACTGCGTATTCTGTTGCACTGACAATAAGCAAATCTTGAATCCTGAATCTTCATGCCCATCAGATTCAGCATCTGTTAACAATTCTATTAACGTGCCTCTGTGGCTGTGAAGGAACTTCCCTCACTTGCACCCTTATGAGTATCAGGGTGGCTTTACCACAAGTAGTGCCGAGGCAAACCGGGATCAAAGGGCTAATTGATGTAATTAGTCTCCATCTCTGATGTAGGCACAAACTAGGAAAAGTCATTATGAAGCGACAAAGAGAAAAAAAAGTGGAAACCAGGGATGTAGAGAGTGAGCGCTACGTGTGTCCCTTTATACATTAGTTCTGGGTGATCTGGGTAATTATCTCAAGCGAGTTAAAACATGAACGGAGGGGAGAAACCAAGTGAAAACGCAAGCGATGGGATGAAGCATGTGGCTACCACTTGATATGCCGAGTGTGCAAGAAACAGATCTTTCGGGTGACCTCAGGCTTGTGGCAGTGGGATCTCTCCAGGTCTGCTAGAATAGTTCAGAAAAATTTTAGAGGGGGGTATAAAATGTAAAATGAATGAGACAGTTATCCACATCCTCACCGCTTCAGGAAAAAAAGTGCTTTACGTGCGCATTGAAGCGTGCAGATATAATGATGGGGTGTAAAGCTGTGACTGCTCAGCAATTTTGACCTGCTGCATAAATAAATAGTCTGTTCACACAGAACCGAAACTGACTTGAGTGTCTTCAAGGCTGACGTTGATGAACAGGTTGGCAAGGTTTCTGCTGAAAGGTAGGGATAATAGCTCTGTTTCCATACACTGAACACCACATACCCCCAGTAAAAGGAGTCAGTAGTAACATTTTATTAACCCTCAAAAGTTCACAAAAACATATTTCGAATTTACATTGACGCCATTCAGACGCCCTCATCCTGAGTGACTTACAATTAGTAGGGGCAGTTCCCATGGAGACACTCCATGGGAACAAGTGTCTTGCTCTGGGACACAATGGTAGTAAGTGGGATTTGAACCTGTAACTTGGTGGACTTCCGCTTAATTGACATGATACCCACTATGCTACTACTATCCAATTGTACAAGCAAAGGTATAACAACGACCTGGATTTGGAATAACAACAAAAATGCTACACAACGTGACCAGATTAATCTAGAAAATACACTGAATGGAATGCATCAATTTAGCAAGAAATGCATGGTGTGGTGTATCAGGCTATAAAAGAGACTCTTTTCCACATGTAATGGCTGCATGGTGCTTTACACTTCATAGCACGATATGTCAAGATGGAGGAGGAATGAATACATAAGAACACACATTTTGTTGCATCATATCACCACAAATTCACAACTTGTTTGACACAAACAATGACACCTTGACTGCTGTTAGAGAAAGTTGCCCAGATAATTAGCATCAGTTTTTCAATGCTGACTGTCTGTAGCCTAAACTCTTACAGCCTGTTTTTCAACACCAGTCCAGAACAAGTCATATTTCATTATTACCAGATGACTGACTGATATTCTCACATTATAATCATCTCCCTCTCCAAATAGGCTAAACATTGTATTGAATTGTCTGTGCCGTGTCTCAAATCTTTTCTTCCACAAGTCTGAGCAATTAATAGCAACTTTAATTAATTAATAACACTAATAATACAATTATTCATGAAACACCCCCACCACCCATGGGCAGGGGCAGGGTGGTGCTGGTGGCGGAGAGCTTTAGTGGAATGTCACTCTTACTTGTCTTTAAATGTTGAGGGCCCTGCAGATAGCTCTTTGTTTTCAATAACGTCATCATGCGATGCAAAATGCGGCTGCTCCGTCGTACAGAGGTGTCAGCATTTAAAACCTGTGAAATCTGTGAAAGCATGTGCTGGTCAGTAGAGGAGCCTGCATATATGCTGCATGTATCCCAAACGTTGCTAAAACTGAACAAGAGCACAGGCACAGTTTGTTTATAAGGAATTGTTGAACAAATACATGGATTTGTATTTTTTCTTATTGTAATTTGGCACATTTGTGGCCAACTGTGCTTAAATGTCCCATGGCATACAAATTTGACTAAACTGAGTTCCCCTAGCCTGTCTATAGTCCTACAGGGCCTAAAGTGATAAAGTGAAGTGATTGTCACATGTGATACACAGCAGCACAGCACAGGGTGCACACAGTGAAATGTGTCCTCTGCATTTAAGCCATCACCCTGAGTGAGCAGTGGGCAGCCATGACAGGCGCCCGAGGAGCAGTGTGTGGTGCTTTGCTCAGTGGCACCTCAGTGGCACCTTGGCAGATCGGGATTCGAGCCGGCAACCTCCTGATTACGGGGCCACTTCCTTAACCGCTAGGCCACCACTGCCCCCTAGAAATGGTAATAGGTGTAAAGAGTGCTTTTGTCATTCTGCTTCGCTTTTCATGGCCGGATATAGAATTTGGCATCTTATGTCATCATAAGGGGAAAGTTTACCTCTCTTTTCTCATGCTTTGTCCGCCTATAGAATTTTGCACCCCTCCCCTAAAAAGTTAGCTCCACCAACCATTATGACTTGCACACAAGTGAACGCTGACATGACTTCCCTTTCTGTGGCAAACATTGTGGTTGGTGAATGGTGTTGATGATGTCTTTTCTGCGAATGCCCCCTAACTTCTATAGGCTGCTCTCCACCTCATTAGCATTTAAAGCTACAGACACTGAAACAACTTGTTGAGTCCTACGAAAATCTCATTGTGGGACTGGCTGTAATGCTGCAACAAGTCTGCATTTCGGAAAGAGACTTCTTATACAGTATTAGGACATACAGTATTAGGACAGACCTATATAAAAGAAAAAAAAATCACTACACCGTCTAAAAGTTGAAAAAAACAACTAGTGCTTGATTGGAATTATGACTAGTCATTTTTACATCAAGTAATTGAAATTAATCTAAGCAAGTACTTTTTTAGATGGTTAGTTTTGCTTTTACTTGAGTAGAATTTAAGCAAAGTAAAGATACTTTTACTTAATTACATTTTACAGTACTTCTCCACCTCTGGTCACAATGTTATCTCTAACTCCAACATACAAGAACAAAATCAAAGACATCTGTCAAGGGCACTCACTACGCTGATTACTTCATTTCCATCAGTTTTTTGCAGGACAACCCACACTCAGCCCACACTGATGAAGACCTTCTAGACCAAACCTTGTCACATTGCCATTTAAATTTTTTGTTATGTGATGTATCCTTGACCCAACATCAGAGACCGAAAGATGCCGAGACCAGAACATAATGGCAGTGTAATTTTGCTAAGACTGCTTTCTAAAGAACCGCCATAGTGGACAATTTGGTGCATGGCACTCATTAAACATGATCAATTGTGTGCTGACAAGAGCCTGTGCGGTAAGGAGACTCTGATTCGAAACTTGTGGTCCCATTATCTGCCATTATACAAACAGACCGGACGGCCACACCGACCTGAGTCAGCTCCTGCACTTTCCCAAAAACTCTGAGAAGAACTCCACGGAAATACGTGCAAGGAAGCAATCATTTAGTCCAAATGGGGAGGGGGAGCTTGATAATTCCCACACACTAAACTCACCGGCCAGCCCAGACGGACAATGAAGGCACTATTTTCAAACTGGCACTAGGCAATAAGCATGGGGCTTGTTCATTGACTAAGGTTAAATGGGTTATATTCATTTTATACATAAATAAAATTAGAAGACAATAGACAACATTCTGGGTAACAGAAATAATTGCACACCAACAAAAAGGGTAGTTAGTTTTTAGTGTATTTATGTAAATCCTCAGGTTGACTTTGACCTAACATTTGTGACCACTGTACAAGTTTGAAAAAAGTTTTCAAGCATTCTTTCAGACCTAAACCTATGTCATCATCATCATCATCATCATCATCATAAGCAAAAAAATGAGAGACACTCTCTACAGGGTTGCACAAATGCTAATACTAGGGCTTGCATGCATTAAAGCCAACTGGTAGGTGATGAATGTTTGGCAGAGCTGATTCAGTTTTGGCCCACACAACCGTGGTTGGTCTGGGGCACTCGCAGCCCGGCACATCCGCCTTCCGGAAAGATCCCTGGAGGGAGGTGGTTGCAGGGCAGCAGCGTGTAATTGCTTTCATGCCTCCAAGCCTTTTATAAATGGCCCGCAACCAGTCTGGCCTTAATATGCATGAAGAGCCGGTGTACCGCGTTTCGACAGACACATTCCAGCTTCCAGGTGTCCACATTACTCCACTCTCTGCTGCACAAATTATACATCTTCTTCATTAAGCCCGTCTCAACTGCTCTTCCCCTACCTGCACTAATGAATTTCAGATCCCCTTTTGTCCAAAATGTGAACTGTTTCTTTCATTTTCAGAATGAGTGCTTAAAACATTCAGTTTTCTTTCGTTTTCATCCTGACAACTGTTAAACTAGACTGCCCCCCTCATCTGTACCCCAGTGCCGTCTGCCGGAGTCTCGTTTTACACATGACCTTATTACACCGGCTGTGCAAAGAGTTCTTACCACTCACGCCATGCCAGGCAAACGTCAGACAGACTGCTATTTTATTATGTTTGGATGAGATAAGGCTGGAACTCATAAAGTAATTACCATACAATAACGATGTCACGCCCCGGCCCACAGAACTGGATGTGCATGCTCAAATGCAATGAAATCCAGGCAAAACAAATCCGATCCCAGGTTATTGGCACATAGATGCGCACACTTTGAAAAACACATACACAAAACAATGGTATTCAAACAATGCATGCACAGAATAATGAACAATGACTAAAAGGAACAAAAGGTTGATACTTTCATTGTTTAGGGTCCTGCAGAGCCAATGTCCAACTGATTGAGTTTTCAACCAAGCTTAGCCCCCACTTACTAGTTATCAAACCTAATTATGCAGTCGTTTGTTAATTAGTGAATTAATTTGCCAAAATTTGCATTAAAGCATAGACAATTGTATTGGAATTAAATAAAAAAAATAGATCAAAAAAATTACTTGGTGTAATCTACCAGTATTGCATTTTTCAGATGCATTTTGACAGAAACTGACAACAATACTGGGTTGTAAAAATAGCACAGAAAGAAATACCACAAAGTAGAATTGCATATCCAACAATTCAGCAAGAGCTCAAATACTGACCCCGACTATCACTCTGGACTCGTGGTAATAACTCTTACCTGCTTGGTGGACAGGTCTCTCTTCGAAGACATGCAGGGACTTGAAACAGGGGTCACAGGGGCACTACGGCTGCCACCAGTGAACAGTGAGCGCATCGCATCCAGCCACTTCATCTTCCAGCTAGTCAGCAGCAAATACTCACCTTAAAAAAAAGAGCTCTAAAGCCTGAGCAAAATTGGTCTTAGGCCAAAGCAAGGAACCAGAAAAGAATTTCAAGAGCACCAGAAGACAAAAGCCCTGCGAAATGAGGCCCGTGGATCATGCACACCTCGCCCCGTCACTTTCTGCTCCGTATCGCTCCACTCAGCTCACCACCAGCCGAGTGACACTCAATCCCACTCCCTCTCGCACTTTCACCAGCCACCATCTGTCACTTTCCCTTTCTCCCCCCACTTCATCGTCTAGCTGTCTCTTTCCCCCACTCTCCCCCCAATCCTTTGCAACATGCCCCCCCCCATAAGCTCATTCATTACCCCCCGAACCCACACCCACTGGGGAGGCCTGTAATTGAGATCAGTGCAAACAGATAAAAGAGTAGCGCTAAGCTTTAGCATAGACTGTCCAAAGGATAGTGGGCAAATGCTGGGAGGGGGTCTACATGGGATTAGCCCAAATGGGCAGATACCGCGTGACCTGCTGGAGCTCCCACTCATAAGCTTCCTAAACTTGGCATAAAGGTAGGAACAGAACTGTCCACAGATGCCTGTCCATTCTTGCTGCATAACAATACATTATAATACATTGATTGAGAGCAATAATATTTGCATGGTGCTACATTAGATGTAGGATTTAAAAAGTAAAAAGGTAGGAACAGAACTGTCCACAGATGACTGTCCATTCTTGCTGCATAACAATACATTATAATACATTGATTGAGAGTAATAATATTTGCATGGTGCTACATTAGATGTAGGATTTAAAAAGTAAAACCAAGAAAGACCATACAGATTGCTTGGAGCTCCCACACACCTACACCCTCAGACATCCTCAGATGTCATATAGCATCTCCATAAGTGTATATTTCATGGTCACTTCCATTAGAGCAATAAGTGGGATTTTAATCACCAAATCTGTGATAGATGATAACACAATAATTATAATTTTTTTTTGCAAAGCTGTTTAGAGGTGAATACTAATGCTGAAAACACCTTTACATCAAGCACTTTGTCATTGCTATATCCATAGGCACAAAGCCCTGCTGAGCGAGCCTGAAGTTTAATTAAACACCATCACAGAACGTCTCCTGTCGGTTCCACCAGCACAGTGGATGCCTTTGAAGTTGGACGGCCCAATCACCTTCCATTAGGACACAGCGGGCCCTGGATGAGTGACATACCCGCCAGCCGGAGGCTTCCCTCCGTGAGGCGAACCACATAGCAGAGCATTAATGCAACACGAGGGCTCAAGAACAAAGAAGGAACATCACAGATGGAAAGAATGTTGAATCACCGCTAGATTCTAGTAAACGGAAAGCCTAATGTGTATTAAAAATCATTGGAAGACACTGATAGGATACGGTCGGCGTGGTGAAGTGTCTGTGAGTAAAGCCCCACCCTATATGACCTGTTTCCAGAATGTGTGTTAATGCCCCTGCTTTCAGATGGCAGAGTCTGACCAAATCGTCCCCAACCAGACGTCCGGCCATCAGCCGGATCACCATCACCATCTGTGGGGGAAGGTAGCTGAAACAGAATGAAGATGAAACAGAAGCTTAGAGTTAAATCATCTCTAAATCCCTCTCGCTGTTCATGGTTGCATATGGTCTTCACCAAAATCTACTTCAACTCAACAATAAAGAGTCAAAGAACAAAAAAAAATCATAAGTCCACTATCACATGAGGTTTAAATTAATAACCAACAGCGCAAAAAGAGATAGAGATTGTAGAGATTCAAGTTGGCAGAATTTGTCTTGTTTTGTTGCAGCTGCCACAGTGGAATTAAATGGTGTTTGAACCTGTGACTCTGTGGTCTTCTGGTTCATAGGCATGTGTGTTACCCTCTAAGCTACTACCAACCCCTGAAGTGATTATCCGGACATACTTATGCCATTATTCTAAGAAATAGAATAGGAGTTTTTTTTTAAATTGATGCTCAGGAGAGTTGCAACCATCAGTCTGCATGCTTTGGACACCCGTCATTGAAACAAATGAACTTAAAAAGACAATCACATTGACAAATGGGCCTGTGAATAGAACCTGATTTTGTCACTGAATGGCTGGCGTGCCACATACATGTCAGCCATTCAGTGACAAAATCAGGTTCCTTGCCAGATACCAAACAAATGAAGTTGTTGGAGTGTGTGGGGCAGCCAGAGGCTATGCTGTTGGGAGACATTATCACAGCAAGGGGGGAATTATTATCTCCCACCATGCAGCAGTAATGGCACTAAACCTATTCTCAATGTCCCACAGAGGACATGAATTTGTAGCATGTAATGACTTTTGTTCTTTATATATATGCCGGGTCCATAATGGACCTGCTATGTACGTGTAATCAGTTCAGTGTAAGCCTTGTAAAGATCCCATTAAAGTTTAAATGAAGAGAACAGGGTTCTGATTTAAATATGCCCTGGGGGAACATGGAGAAACAGATCCGGATGCAGCACCAAATGAATCTATTCTAGATGTTAAACTGGTGGAAGAAAAATGCATTTAGGAAGGTGAAATTTATGGAACTGAAAATTACTGCCAAACAGTATACTACATTTTTGCAATAATAGTCAATACTTTTTCATACTCAATTATATGGGTTATATATTTGAGTGAATGGAATGAGTGAAAGGTGATTGCTCAGATGCTTTATAGGCAGATTCAATTCATCTTACATCTTACAACAAAAAGCAATAACAACATTGCAACCAGTGTACCGGACGAGCCATCTGTCCTCACTTTGTGTTCATTTTGTCCATTTTCAGAACATTTATTGACCAATGACAGTGGTAGTGAAAATATACACAATTCAAGCTCAAAGTAGTTATAAAAAAAGATGAGCAATGCAAGGATTAGTGAATTATGCAACCCATAAATTATACATTTTTAAAACCCACACTCTCATATCCAAAGACAAATTATAGAGACTTTTTAGACAGCAAGTATGATTTTGCCAAAATTGTTGACTATTCCAACCTGGGCAAATACGTCACAACGAAATATGTGCTCTGCTTTTAACAATCATCCTGAGTGAGCAGTGGGCAGCCATGACAGGTGCCCGGGGGGGGAGCAGTGTGTGGGGACAGTACTTTGCTCAGTGGCACATCAGAGGCACTTTGGTGGATCGGGTGCTTTTGCTCGGTGGCACCTCAGTGGCACCTTGGTGGATCGGGATTCGGCAACCTTCTGATTACGGTGCCACTAGGCCACCACTGCCCACCATTGGCTTCTTGCATTCACTGGATATTGGGCTAGATGCACCCTACCTGTGTTAAAATATGCTTCCATGCACAATACTCTATCTCACACTCAGATAGCAACACACGGAACAGTGCCAGCCCCACCAAGCCTCATCGGGCTGTGCCTGAGCCCATCCATGATCTCCCCTGCTCCCACATCCCTGCCTTTCAGCATTCAGCACTCCCTGTTCTGTGCCTGCTGGGGGCACGGCCTTTCATCCTGATCCAGGCGGCCAGGGAGAAAATCAATATGGCTGTAAATGTCTTCGCACAAGAGAGCCATTAAAAGGAATCCAGTTGTGTTTTTTTCACCACCATGATATATGCAGAATTTAACATTGATGACAGTACCAATTGAAAGTTGGTGCCTCCAGAAAAAAAAATCTTATATGGATTCATGGTATTTGACAAAAATTTCAACTTCCAAATTAACATAAAATATTAAAACAAACGTAAGGCAGTGTGTGGGGTAACCTTTGATAGATATATATATATATTCACTCACACATACATACTCATACATACATACACACACACTCAAATGTGTTTTAGAAACTATCCATCCCAATCAATCAATCTGAAAATTATGTTACTGCTTTTTCACTGACAGGGTGGCATGTTGAAAGGATGACAGAGAACCTCATTCCTCCACTTCCTTAGAACATTTATCATGAAATGGCCTTCAACCTGCTCCACCCTCATCCACCCACAAATCCCATCTTGTAAATTCCATTAACAGGCACAGTCATGCCATAAATCACAGCGACGATGTCGCTTTATGTAAAACGTTGCAAATGGCATTGTCTCCATGTCCTGGTCAAGTGGCAGTAAACACGCCTCAGATTAATTATATCTCATTTATGAAATATGTTTTGATATACAGTCAATTGTGCTCCGTGTGGCAGGTTGTGTGAGGCAACACAGATGTAGCTAATTGAACAATACTTTTTTGATTAATACTTCAAATCAAATGGTAATTGGCATGATAAAGTCGTAAAAGAAAGTTTGACACAAATGTAATAAAATGTAAGCACAGTTGGAGGGATTGGTTTTGATTGGCTTGCTGTCACGGCCTCTGCCAGGCTTTCTGGGGGCTTTCAATAAGAGCTGAGTCTTTTGATGACAGCTTTTGGACCAAAAAAGTTTTTATTTTTGGAAACACACACGACAATCAGATGGGTTGATGTCTCTGTACGCCGTGTTTGAACAAAGTCAACCCAACTCTGTACAACTGGGCGTGTGGCCTTGTGGCATTTTGATATCAGAGGAACAGCCATGGTTAGATTTGCTCCTGCAAGGAAAGTAAAAGAAATGTAAATCAAATATAAAATCCCACAACACCTACAATGTCAATATTAGGGGAATAAATGTCGTACTTTTCTGCCAATTTGTTTCACTATTCTTAATTTCTGCCTTGAAACAGGAAAAGGCATGGTGCAAATGGTGGTTTTCGATTAAAGTAGTGTATTCTAATAACTGAGCCTTCATAAGACTTACAAATAAAGCCTCTGCTTTCATTCTTCTTGCTGCTCCTGGTCCCTGACTCCTTGCTACAGAGCAGATGGTTCGTTCATTCGTGAAAATTCACTGACAGACCATCTAATGTCATGTTTCTGTGTGCTGGAACTGTATTTCGCAGCCACGCTTGGGTTCACAAGGTGCAACGTTGGGATCACTGGGGATGTAATCCCCTACAGCTGAATGCTCCGGAAGACAAGCCCATACATTTATGGAAAACTTTCCTTAAGGAGTCCACAGACAACGTTGACAAAATGGAACAGTGTGTTTTGGTGACTTTGTGTGCTTGACTGTAAACCTACACTGCTAACAGTCCTGGTTTGCATGCAGTTTGCATGCACAATGACCATGAGTGCAATCACAGCTTACTATAAACTTCTAATGCACACATATATTCCTATAAATAAATCCTACCACAATAGCCTTTCAGGAACTCTCTTTAGTAGGAACAAGGCTTGCCAAGTACTGCAACTTGGCTGCCAGCACAAAACATATAAAAAAATACCAAGGCCCTTTCATTTGTTAAAAAAAAGGGGGCTGTTGGCACAGTGGAGTGAAGGCCAACGTTGAACTTTTTTCACATGCCGTGAGTGTGTGTGCGTGTATGTGTGAGAGATGTGTGCATTGGGAGCATGTGCCACAGAGCAGCAGATGTTACCACTGCACCTCTTCAAAGACAATCCGCTATGAGAGCACTGACCGGGTTCACAGGGGGACAACAGGAAAAGTGTGGCTATTTGGCCGAGTTAGGGATTCCTGTGTTCCCGCCAAAATACACAACACTATCTTGCCCAATTCTAAGCGCATTAGTCAAAAACGAACTGACCATGCAAACAAGCTGTTTAATTGCTGGCAGGGAGTGGTTTCTATTCCCCACCCCATGGGCCAGTTTATTTCCGAAGTTATTTTTAACGTAACATTTTTTAATTTCTTTTGAAGAATTTACTTATGTTTTGTTAGATTTTTACTTCCATGTGCCTCAAGGTTTACATCTTTCAAAGCCAATGTGTCACTAACAACTTTGAGGGGCGGTGGTGGCCTAGCGGATTGGGAAACAGACCCATAATAGGAAAGGTTGCCGGTTCGAATCCCAAGCTGCCAAGGTGCCACTGAGCAAAACTCTATCCCCACACAATGCTCACCATGGGTTAAATACAGAGGACACATTTTGTTGTGTGCACTGTGTGCTGTGTATCACATTGACAATCACTTCACTTTTTTATCTTTAGTACAGAGCTGGGAATTTAGCAGAGAAGAAGCAACAACACAGTAATAATGGGGGAAATAAAGAACAAAAAGCTCTGTATTGAGAGGGAAAAAAATTACTCCTGAATTTTATTCTTCTGCAGAGGTGTACATCAGGGATTATATTTTATTTCATTCTGATGGCATTAAATTTAATGTAGCCTGCAGAAATAATGTTCAGAGATAAGATGAGGGAAAAATATAATTTGTCTAAATCACTTTCTTGAAATATTATCACCTCTCGCAAGAAGTCCTCCTCAGTCGAGACATACACCCACTCACTCTCAGTCACTATCCTTAGGGCAGTGGCGGCCTAGTGGTTAAGGAAGCGGACCCCTAATCAGAGGGTTGCCGGTTCGAAGGATGTCCACTGCTCACCAAGGGTGATGGTTAAAAGCAGAGGACACATTTAGTTGTGTCACAGTGTGCTGTGCTGCAGTGTTTCACAATGACAATCACTTCACTTTCACTTAGTTGCTTAGTTCTAGTACTCAGGGTTACGGCTGTCAGAGCCCATCCTGGGCATCCCTAGACTCACCTAGGGCAGTGCACACACACACACGCAACCTTGAAGGAGTTTGGCCACATTCAAACTGCCATGGCACCGTTCATGTGAAAAGTTTATAAAACCCCAATAAAATGTTCCCCAAATATGCCTTGACAATAAACATTAAATGATTACTTATTACCTTTTTTATTACCTTACCGCCATAATTTCGTACAGATACACTTGCATAAAAGCAGGGATTTTTGTAGGATCACGTGTATAATCAATCAATTATATTAAACAGGCGCTAATGATTATCAATTTCACATATAGGTTGAAACACAGTCATTTACTGAAAAAGAAGCAGCTGTGTGGGTGGCTTAAAACACAGTTTAGCACGGCCAAACTCTGCTTCCAAGGTAATGTTGTGGAAGACGACAGATCGTATACCGTATATCACAGCAATAAGACTGCATGAGCAAGGTGATTCCCAGACAAAGGAGTCCTGGAAGTAATGGTATGGCCCACCAATTGCTAAACATGGAGCCCGTCTGGGATGAGACACAGATCTGTGGGTAGTTCTCCAAGGAACTCTACCAGCATAAAGCAAACCATTGTGCTTTTGTACTCTTCTTTTTGCAGGTAAGTGCTGTTAAATATAGAGACGGTCACTGTTACTGCTTGAGATTAAAATCACTTTCAAACACACATGACACTGACCCTGTTTGTTATTTCTTTCCTCTTTGCAGCTGCCCACAGGCACAGTGTGTTGAAAGCTGGCAAAAATGACCCAAACACAATGTGGAAAAAGGCACGATAATAACATTGTACAAAGCGCAGTGCACAAGGTCATGACCGTTTTTCCAAACCCGCATGGCCCCTCAAGATCTCTGTTTGACCTGAGTATATGGAAGTGAATTAACAGGAAAGAGGAATGGGTGAACACTGAAACAAGCAGAAGTAAAAAGTAGAGGCCTTCATGACTTCAATGACAAATGAAAACTATAAACTATACAAGACAAGACACAGATCCAAAAAAGAACAGTGAACATCATATACCTCAGTCTAAACCAAAGAGTTTCTCCTTTATGCCTTTGATAAAAAATAAATAAATAATGAACATGATGTAAGCTTTAATTCATTTAGATTTCCTCTGTAGCTCTGAATGAAACTCAGTATGATATTCTTCATTATTTGCCATAACAATAAATCCTAAAAAAGGACCCAGGGTTTTCCTAATGAGAGGGAACACTAATGCCTGCATCAAGCTAACAGACAGCTGCCACTCCCTAATGAAGAACGAAACTGGATGGCGAGTTGTGCATCTTCTCTGGATTTGGCATGAGATCCGGGGGAAGACAACCTCAGAGCAAAACTCGGCCTGTATAAGTAATCATAAAAGACAACACTCAGCACTGAGAAAGAGAAAAAAAATTACAATTAAAAAAATAACTACATAATGATGGGCAAAAAGAAAGACTGCATGCCAAACGGATTTTTGCTGTACGTAGATCTCCAGGATTCTAGAGACATGGAGTGTTTACCACACATCTGCATTCTGTACTGTGGGATTAAAAAAATATCTATCCTATTATTAACTCTTTGGGACACAAAAAATGAGGTCATTGCTCAGGGTTGTTGCAGATGTAAAACTTGTGCCAACTATGCGATCAAACAAAGTGGTGGGGCAGTGGTGGCCCTAGTGGGTAAGACAGTGGACCTGTAATCAGAAGGTTGGCACTGAGCAAAAGCACCATCCCCACACACTGCTCCCCGGGCGCCTGTCATGGCTGCCCACTGCTCACCAAGGGTGATGGGTTAAATTCAGAGGACACATTTCGTTGTTTCACCGTGTGCTGTGCTGCAGTGTTTCACAATGACAATCACGTCACTTTCACAAGCATGTCACATTGCTGCCATCTGTGTGCTGGGATTTATGCAAACCTGATATTTGCCTACAGGGATGCCATTAAACCTCCAGTCACCTCCAGGTCACTGACAGACGGTCTAATGTCATGTGTTTCTGTGTGCTGGACCTGTATTTCACAGCCACGCTTGGGTTCACGGCGCTGTTCATTACACCCTGACGAAGACGCACACAGGACAATGCGTTATTCATTAATGCTGTTTGTTATTTGCTTTCTTCTCTCTTCTCCATTCATGGGGTTTCCCTCCTTGTCTCAGATGCTCAGCTTTTCCTCCCTGATCACGGACCATTATGAAATTTCCTAATGAGATTGCTTCGGCTCCATTTTTAGCTGGCATCGGAATAAGCCTCAGTGCCAGAGCTAGCGCGAGCTTCTTCCACCCACCCCCCCTTCACCGAGAGAAAAAAATGCAGAGCGCGGCGACCAGAGCCGCCGCAGCGTTGAGCTGTGTGTAGGCAACGCTGATCCCGGCAGCTGGCTGCTTCCATTCCATGCTTTGTTACCAAACAACACCCCTGCAGCAATCCCATTTCCAGCCCGGGCGCCCAGCCGCCTCGCTGTAAAGGGATAACACTGCTCTATCCCTGCTAAACGGCATCCAGCGCTATGCCTTTTGCTCTGCCGCCTGGCTGGAAGGACTCGCTTCCACAAGTGGAAATGTACAAGTTACAGTGCGAACGAGGGAGAGAGAGACAGAGAGAGAGAAAGAGAAATGCTTTTAAATTCACATCTAGCTAGGGTGCTTTCAGGCCCAGATACCACACAGATGTTACCCTGCTCAATCAGAGCCATGGAACCGTGGGCCAAGGCCTGTTTTCTGTGCTCGACTCATCACTGTTCCGTTTTATTACTGGTCTGTAAAATGAATCGGAGTTGCTCTCAGACAAAGGAACAGGCCAGTAAACAGGGTTCTTCTTCCAGTAAAGGCATTCTTCAGCGCCTGCGGCCTAAACTATTCCAGCCCAGGTACAAATCCCATGATGATGGATTCCATCAAGGCTGGAAAGGGTTAAGCTGTGTTTGGTAATGGTTCAGCCTGTCTGTGGCACTGAATGCTGGGCTGGATTTGCTTTCACCTTTCGTCACGGTGCAGGCACTTGATCGGGAGAATCTCAGCACCTCACATGTCACTGTCGCGACGACCTGACCCACAAATTAACCAGCGTTGCCATTTGTGTCTGAGGCAGGCTGCAAACACAGGATGGTAAAGGGCAGAGCTGGGGGGTTGGGGTAACTACCATCATCTGGAAAGCCAAGTGTAATTCTATATCTCCATCACACTGTTGACAGTTCAATCAGACTCCGGCCTGCTCTTTATTCTCATTGTCTGTTTTCAGATGCCAGCATGGTTGAGCCACAACTGTCTTTGACTCAAAGATTGTTGGCTCTTGGGCCATGTCTCTGAACAACAGATGGGAGACTTTTCTCCTGGATTAGCACCCTCCAAAGACTCTCTGCAACAAAACAATTCACTCAGTGAAAGCCAAAGGCACCCAAACTTGCCCCCCCTCCTTGCTAAGGCCTTGTTATTTTTTCGGTGCACACAACAAAATGTGTCCTCTGCTTTTAATCCATCACCTTGGTGAGCAGTGGGCGGGTATGAAAGGTACCCGGGGACAGTACATCCCCAGGTGGCACCTCAGTGGCACGTTGGCAGTTACCTTTGTGTACCTTTGAATCAGCAACCTTCCAATTACGGGTCCACTTTGGGTCCACTGCCACCACTGAGTCCACATTTTATAGAATTAAGCAAAATATAAGAGTAATTAAGAATTGTGTTAATACTCAGATCATGCATGGATCTCTTTGATTGTTTGTTTCTTGCCACAGGGCTTTGACACATTTGCTTCTAGGCATGTGTAAGCTTGCAGGTTGGGTTTCTTTTCAACAATCCCAGTTGGACAAAGCATTAAAAGGCAATCAGGCATTAAACGTTAAGCATAAAAAAGCCCCAAAACAGACAAGTACAGCTTTTTAAAATCCCAAACTCATTTGCAGCTAGGGGTGAGAATCAGCAAGGACCTCATGAAATGATACCATCACGACACATGGGTCACAATACGAGTATCAAGACATAATCAACACATCAAGATATGCAATACTGAACATATATAACGATACTGTATACAGAAATATTCTACAGTTTCTCTAAAAATATAAAAACAGAACTGGAATGCAAGATGCTGTGTATGATCTGGGGGGATCACATTACATTAATAATTCATCAATTTTCTTGTTTTTGCACAAAAATGGAGCACAAAAACATGACATTCTACATATGAATGAATTACATATTCTTATTAAATACTTTGTTCTTTACGTAATTTAATGTGCTGACCACAAAATCACCGAGAAATTATCAATGGAAATCAAATTTATCAACCCATAGAGGTCTGGATTTGGGGTCACATTTGAGGTGTGTTGCACTGTTGACTCCGCCCCACCAGCTTGTACAAGTAAAAAGCTGCCGAGAAAAGCGTTTGACACATTAGTCAAACGTGAGCGCACACGCACAGCTCTTTTGCTTTATGTCAAGAATGAACCATTTATACATTTTTAAACATCTTTTATTCATGGTCTAACTTTTCCACCACCTCAGACTTTGATTTCATTGCTGGTGCAGCCAAAACTCACTGGTGCAACCAAACTCACCAGAGGCTAGCCTCTATTTCACCTCCTCAGCATCTATTGTCACATCGTTCTCGTGCTAATCAAAATGCCTCCCCTGACCGCTCATTTACCATGCAAGCCCAAGCCCAGTCCACGTGAAAACTAGACCTGACCTGTCGTGTCCCATCGGGTTTGGGCAAAGGGTGGCCCAACACAAATATTGCTCCTTTAGGAAGATCAATAGCAACAGAAATGCACAAGGCTTGAAGACCTTCTATTTAAGGAGACCACCTGAGTCTCCATAAGTTTCTGCGAGAAAGGACCACCACACATTTTACAGGAAGCAGGGACCACCAGGTCAGGCAGACCACAAGAATCACTGTACAGAGCACAAGGACGCCCACTTACGGAGATCCAGCCATTCATCAGTGATTCGTATTTGTGCTCGGTGGAGAGCTTGGGTTTAAAAAGGAAAATAACAGAGGGAAACCTGCCGCGCAAGTGCAAAGGCAAACGTGAGTCAACATGTAACACTGCTAGTTATTTTTACAAGCCTGTTTGATGGGTGGTTATATGGCACGGAAGGCATTCTGTGTAAGTGTGTGGAGGGTGATTCAACTCCGTCTTCCAATGGACCATCTGGTTCTGACGTTCATCGGATGGAGGAGGAGGAGGAGAGAAAAAAAAAGAAGTCGGAAGCTGCAGTGTTTATGGTTCTTGTCACGGTCCCTGCCACAGCCCAGGACACCTGGAGGCACTGGTGGCTGCCAAGTCCAGGCCACCAAAATACAGTTTACATTCAGGCTTCAGCACACATCTGCGTGTGGTTTGCTGCCGATCCAGTCAGACGTCTTCATGTACCACTGCTTGAACTAGGTGTCAAGAACAAAATAACCATCCCCTGTCCCCAGCTAATGCAGCGCGCCTTCAATCTCAGAACAGAAAGGTGTCTGCTTCTCCCTATCAACAGAATGAGTGCAGCTGGATGGAGAGGTACCATAACCGAAAAGTGCTCCCAAGACTCAGGACACTTCACTACCAACTGGACGCTGACAGTTCTGGACAGTAGTGCTGGTGGTGATTCTTACATCATGGTAAGAGACCAAGACTCCATGGGCAGCATTTTCAAACTGCTGCTACAATCAAGGTAGACAGATAGCTTCCAATATCTGCTTTTTTGTTGCATTTATGTTATCTAAGGATGATCTTACACTAGTGGAAATAATAACTGTAATAATGCAGATAAATGGCTAGAAAATTGGAAAAATCTCTTTTGCCAATCTATTTCTAATGTGTTTTTGTTCAGGTTTCAAACACTTCATTGTCTAAAGAAGAAAGGATGGAAACCCGGGATCCTGTTTAATGTTTACGGAACATCTGCAATCTGCACACAATTGTCAAAACCCGCAGAAGATGCCATGCAGATGAGCATGGCTGCAAAACACAGATTCCTTCTAGGCAATTGTGGCAATTGAGCGGCTGAACAAACAGCCTAAACGTCCGACGGTACCTTATCATTACATCAATTACTTAGCCCCCATTGGCAGCGAAAGCCTTCCATGCAACTGCACATTTAGGGAATTAAAGCCATTTAAGAGGTCAGCAGAAAATGGCAGGGAGGGATTAAGAGAGAAAGGGGTGCAATGCCTCCGAGTTCAACAGCAAATTATCTTGTAATGTGTGTGGCATTCGGCGCTAAGACAAAGGCAGACCGGGGGTCTTTAAAACGAGCTGGCACAGTGGTGAGCCTCAAAGAGGCCGGGCTAATTGGAGTGTGGTCCACGGTCATTAGGAGGCAGAACACATGTAAACATGTTGTGTGTTCGGAGCCGGAAGGCAACACCGCTCTAAACGGTGATTCATTTGCTGTGATCTCTTACTGTAAGCAGAACACACTCCAGGCACAGTGTGTGTGTGTGTGTGTGTGTGTGTGTTGTGTGTCATCTCTCCTGCTGAAAAGGATTCGTCTCTGTTTCCATGTGAATTGGTGATGTCATCCATTCATTCAACGGCGGACATGTCTCCCTAAGGTTGTCTTATAATTTAAGGATGTTTAAAAGGAGAAATATTCTGATAAACTAATATCATTACTTTCAATGGATGATTAAAGCACAGCATCAAAGAGGTTTCCCCACATAAAAATCATAAGGACATGGCACGAGACAGACCGCACTGGGAAGACTGCAAAAAAAAAAAAAAAAATCCTTCTCGCCAATAAACGGAAAACAGAGCAGAAAGAAGAACCACACTCACAAACAAGCCAAAAAAGGGAAAAAATAACCAAAGATATGTTTCTTTAACAGCATCATTTGTGTAAAATTGGCACTGACATGGGGGTGTGTTTGTAGCGTTTCATGATTTTTCAGTCTTACAAGAGTATCCATACCATTTTACCAGAATTACCATACATACCAGAATCAATAATTAAAACACTAAGGTTGATGGTGGTGGCATATCTGTAATATCACGTTGGCCTAAATATAAGACGGCTCTGACAAGACCGCACATTACAAAATATTGTATTTGGTTCCATCTGCCACATTTGTGCTTTGTCTAGACCTCAGCCATATTTTGAGAAAAAAAAAAGAGAATATTTAATCTTTGGGCCAAAATTGTAATGACGAAGGCAGTAAGGAAAGCACGACCCTTGACCCCTCCGGCCTGTAAGAGTGAGTGTAGGACTGAAAGCTACTGGTCTTTGTGGTCGTCTGGCACCTGTTTTGTTTGTGTGTGTGTGTGTGTCAGGAAGTTGAGGTTGAACCCGGGTCACCAATTTCTACAAAACAGGAGAAAAATGACAAAGAGGTTCTGCATTCAAGCGGCTGAAGTTGGGTTTATACAAGACTTACACACACACACAGCCGCATTAAGCTGCACAACTCATAAGCACCCGTCTGTGTGTGAGTCAAGCTGTCTGTTTACGTATTACGGACTTCCTAACCGGAAGAAAGGAAGAGTGACTAAAAGTGGCCAGACTGTAAACATCACCTGCGTCTAGCTTCCACGCATTCGCGCTCGAACACACACCTGGATTTGAACACACACTCCAAAGGTGGCTATTATGTAACGGTACCACACGAATGACTCGTTTCCGGATCGTTTGTAGTGAAGGTCTGGAAGAAACGAGAAATATGCGATTTCGTGCCACCAGCCACAACCTTGTTTCTCGTCGTCAAGCACCACGCCACCCACAACAGACAGCGGCGGAGATTTACACTCCACCCCGGGCCGCGGTTTCGACGCGAGCCTCGGCAGGTTGTTTTTACCTCGCCGGACTGCACCATGTCTCTGTGGTGCGTCACATGTGTCCGCGTTTTTTTTTTTTTTTAAAGCTTGAAGACGGCGGAGCAACTACAGACACGAGCTGCAAATCAACTTATTTTGGTGGCCCTGGCCTCTCTCATTTAAAAAAAAAAAAAAGATCTTCTGAAGTGCACTGTCTAAATGAAGACGTCCTGCTCGGTGCCAAAGCCATTTGGGTGATCACACAGGCCAGTCGTCCCAAAAATAAATCCTAAAGGCCGGACACCGCAGCATTTCTGGGACGTCTTAAGCGATGTGTGCTAATTGCGACGTGGGTGAGAAGAATTGAAGGTCCCTGTACACAGAGCATAACCGTCGCGCCCCCACCACTCCACCACCCCTCCCGCTGACCCCGCTGCAACAAGACACGGTGGACAGATTCGGTCCCGCAGCCAGACAGTCAAATTGCGACTTGCAGGCCATGGGGTTTGTTAAGACTTTCCCGCAGCGGAGAGACTTCTCTTTCAATTCTCCGTAAACATTTCCGATGAGGCCGTGATTTAAAGCAGCCAGCAGCAATGCGCTCTCGAAGATTCACAGTTTGCATCAGTGATTTGCTCGCTGGTTGCGACATCAGCGCGAGTCGCAGCGAAAAGAAGTCGATGAGGCCGAGCTGCGGTGTTTATTTTCCACCGGGTTTCGAGAGCAACGCAGCGGCTCTTTATTTTACTTCCGTTGCTAAAACACACACCGCCCCTCCCCGGAGGCCATCCTGGAAGTCGTCCAGTGTCAGAGCACAGCGTAGTAGAGACGTATTTCTCCTAATTACGTGGGTAATTAGGTGAACTGGTAGACGCTCTCACATGAAGGTGAGGAGCCGGGGCTGAGAATGGATGGTTGTTTTTTGGGGGAAGTGTGGTCCTGTTCTGACCTTCATGTACCCACTGTAGGCCCTTTTAACCAGGGACATTGGTTAGAACCGTCACCATGACTGATCCATATCTATGGAACTTCCACTGTATCAAACAACATCAATGAGCCTCCTTCATTTGACCACTTTTTTGTAGCTCCTGACCACACGAGCAGCACTTTTGGAGATGCTTTGTCACAGAAATCTTCTTCCAACAACATTAACTTCACGGACAAAATATTCCTCCTACTCTCTGCCAAGCACCACTGAGACAATCAATGTTACGCATATAGTCATAATGTTATGGCTGCTCAGCGTACATGTGCAACTAGTGCACATGCTGAACAAATATGACCCAAGGCATGCATGCACAGAGACCCACAGACGGGACATCCATTCTGTTCTTGTGAGGTCTTCAGGCAAATTTCAGACCGCCCCCTAGTGGTCATTTCACTGTACCACCACTTGTGGGCAGATTTGATTTAGTGCCTATTTGCATACAGACACACAAAGAGCATGTCCATCCGTCTGAGACGCACGGCGAATCGCACCCACGCGTTATTTGCAAGCTCTCGTGTGCACAGCTGCTCTTGTGGAAAAACAGAACAAATTCTGCAGGGCCTCAGGAAGCACCGGGACCCAGCAGCAATCGGCTGCAGAACGAACTGCATGCAGGTGAGGGCAAGAGAAATGTCACCGGAGGATTAATGTCGGACCCCGCTATCACAAGTGCTGGCTCATAAATCTGCCCGTTACGGAATTCAACCTACATGCCAGGAAACCTAAACATCCGCCTGCACCGTTTCCCAGCATGCACTGCGCCCGAGGGTATGGATCGCTGCTGCTTGGGCAGAGGAGGAGCATCAGAAACCAGTCCACAGGGTAAACTGAGATGTTGTTCCCTCCGCTATGTTAAATTAGACCTCTGACTGTACTATCTGTCTCCCCCTCCCTGTTAATTCCAATCCAATTAACATTTCCAGCACCTTAACGAATGACTAATTCAATTTAGTCCAAAGCAAATAAGTGCTCTGTAGCTGCATTCATCATTTCTGTGACGTTCTTCGCAATGCTGATGTTTTATCTTGTCGTTACAGATCACCCCAGGCTTAATGAGTGTTAGATAAACTGATACGAATCAGAAGACAGGGGGAGAATCACTGACACACACACCCTCAGGGAGACCAGGTCACGGCATCTGTCAGCACAAGATGAGATGGAATGAATCCAACACACACAAACACACACACACACACACACACACCTACAATCGTCTTTATACATTTCTGCGGAATCTATAAAGTTGTTTACATGCTGCTGGTTCCGTGCAAGCACGCCAGAGCAGCTGTGTTGCAGCACGCCAAAATAAACGTCACGCGATTGCGGTGACAGTGACAGATAAGCCCCGATCCCTTTTTAAAAGTAATAATTAACTTCTGCCTCCAGGACGGAGGGCACTGCACAATGGCCCGCTGTTAAGAGGCACGAGAGATTGATGGCATCCGAGAGACTCTTTTGGCCTGATGAGATTTACAATGCGTAATTGAAGGTTGGGGCCAGAGCATTTCCTCTTGACCCCCGAGAGCAGGCGGTTTGTACACTAAAAGTTTGTCGTGTGGCTCCTTTAAAGCCTAAAACTGTCGGAAGATTTGGGCAGGGAAATTGTCATGTTTTTACAATCATAAAGCAATTAAATAATTAAACAACTAAACAATTTCTTTAAATTCATCATGATGCAAAAGTATCAATGGAGAAAAATAAAACAACTGCCAATTCCCGAGTGAACATGAATAATAAAAAAAAACAGGATTTCACATGGCTAGAAATCATGCAGCCTGATTGGTCAAAGTCTTTCAGATCTAAATAAATACATCTATTCAAACTTAGTAGTTGTATTGTAACATCTGCCCAGATCTGCTTATGTCTAAGGGACGTATTTTCCATAATTTCAATGCACTAAACCAGAAAATGGTTCTGTGTTACTCTTTGCATGTTACACTCATGATTTTGACATGAAAATGCCTTTAAAGAAAAACCTCTGGTGCCTTGTAATTTTGAATGGAACAATGAACATAGAACAATGAACACCTTAAAATTGTAATCAAATGAAATTGTGAAACCAGTCGATATGCAGACATGTATTCCATGCACTTTCACATTCACATCTGTGCAATGTGTAAAGAGGGCAGCCGGGCACTGATATGCATTCAGCACTGCAGGAAATATGTTTGATTTCCTAAGACTGACAAGTAAACAGGAACTGCTTCGAGGCTTGACGTTTCCTCCAAGCAGAACCGCCCAGGTAGAGTCAGAGCTTGACACGACAGGACAGATGGGACCCGACACAGCCGGCATACTCCAAAAAATTGTGAATGAGCATGACACGTGAGCTGGACCGGCTTCCAAGAAAATACAACATTTTTCCAACAAAAGATTCACTTATTTGTCTCGTCAAATATACCTGTAGGATAGGCCCAGACTGTCAGTGATAAAAGTAACAGAAAGCAGATGAGGCTGAATTTTCCTCAATGGAGGAAGAAACGTTCCAATTTTTTTCCATTAAAATCACGATCCTCGGGGAGATCTCTCAGATCTTCAGTAGCCGTTGGAACGGAACTCGCTTCGGTCTGACTCAGCCTGTGTTCCAGCAAATCATTAAGGCCAATGAGTGCAGGCTTTTTCCAGACCTTCAGATGACCCACACTAACCCATAAACCCAGCTCTGTGGAGATGAGAGCTGTAATACATCTGCTCCTGTCTATTGTGATGATGCTGTGCAGGGATTTTCAAACTAAAAAAACAATAATTAGACATGCAACAAATTACATGACTATACACACTTCATACATTTTTGAAAATCTTCCTATTGAAGATCTGTCCATTCGACATATTTAATTGAGTATTCCTTTACATGGAAAAGATGGAACCTGGAGGCACTCCACTGCAGCAAACCCAGGTGACCCCTGTCTGACACTGACCAGAGCGAGGGCCGGGGAACACAGCCAAGGAAGTAGAAGAGGTACAGGAGGAGACAACAGAAGTGGAGAGGGGAGGGTCAGGGCACCAGATAAGCTAATGCAGAACCGGGCTTGTGGATGTCTGCGCTCTGATAACCATCTCTCTTCTCCTGCCCCCTTAAAACACTTTGGCTACACAGAAGTGGAGTCCATCTTCTGCACTTTCCTTCACACATGCACCAGTGCATTAAGGCATTCTACAAAGCCAGACACAGAACAGTACAGGCAAAAGAACAGAATTAAACTGCAGGCCAAAACTATGCAGTGGTGGCCTAGCGGTTAAGGAAGCAGCCCCGTATGGCTGCCCACTGCTCACTCAGGGTGATGGGTTAAATGCAGAGAAAAAATTTCACTGTGTGCGGAGCTCCACTGCACTTGTTCAACAAATGAGTTGCGCCTCGACCTTCTGAGGATTCATTAGACGAGATGTTCTGGCCAAAACAAACCGCGCTCGAAGAAACAAAGCCCTGCCGTTTCAGTCTGGGGCGCAAATGCCCATCGTAATGAAGGAACATCAAGCATGGCTGATGCTCAGTGTTGACAGAGAGTCTCCTGTAATGGTTTTTACCTCATGTGACCAGGGTTGCAATGACACACATTGACAACAGATGGCACTGCTCAGTCTAGTAAGCAAAAAAAAATGAAGGTGTGGAAGGAGCTCCGTCTCACTGAGCTCCCATGAAAGCAAACGTTCACACAGTAGCAAATATTTGCTGTTAATCTTGTAAACTAATTTTTGTTTGAAGCTAAATCTCCTAAATGCGGTTCGGCTGGGGTTTGATGCAAATTAGCATTGGTATTTAAATAAGGGGGTGGAACCCAGTGGGGATATTTATGACCATGCGTGTAATGGTGCTGGGCAGGGTTGTGTCAGGAAGGGCATCCGGCGTAAAACTTGCCAAGTCTTTGTGCAGGTGACCCCTAATGGGAGTAGCCGAAAGGAGGCATTATTTAAATAAGGGGGTGGACAGAGGGTGGCTGGATGGATGGATTTTGGTTACATAAATGATGTTTCATTATGCTTCAGGGGCAGGTGATTACAGGGTCCTGCCCCAATGTCCTCAAAGTCCGCAGTTATTTACTTTCCCAACTGACTGACCCATTTTTCATTGAAGCCGAATGAAAAGGTCATGTGCCACATCGGTTTCTGCACCGTCCCAGGAAAGAGTGAACACAACCAGCCAGGGAACTGGTGAGACAGGTGACACCTAGACACATACGGGTGGGAAAAAAGGCACCAGAAGCAACCATCTTGTGTTTTCAAGTAGATCAGAATAGTCAGATTAGTCACTAGATTCTTACATAAAAGTGCATGTCAGTTTGGTAGGAGATGTGATCCATAGATTAAAAAAAGGTGACATCATGTTTGTGATGTCAGTTGATGCAGTTGTGGACAAGTATCATTATGAGAAACTGGATCTTAACAGAGGATGAGGTAAGATTTGGCACTCTGTGTTGCCAGATTGTGTGGTTTTGTGTCTGTGAAATATTGCTTATTAAGGATAGGTATTGAGGAATTATGTTAGAGTATGTATTTAAATGTTAATTTAAAAACGTTTTTGTCTATTTTGTGTGTTTTGTCGCATTTATGGATTGTTTTGAGCTGAAACTTAAGGGGATTTGGCAACAATACTTTGCAATACTTTGCACATTGACAGCATTAGCCCATAATTAAAAATTATTTGCAAGTGCTTTTTTCTAAATACTGACCTACTTGACCTTGTACCAGTGAGCATGCCCCATGACTGACGTCTTTTTGAATGTAAGGCTATGAGAGCAGACTCATTACACTTAAACAAAATGTCACCT
Organism: Denticeps clupeoides; assembly: GCF_900700375.1. NCBI lineage: Eukaryota > Metazoa > Chordata > Actinopteri > Clupeiformes > Denticipitidae > Denticeps > Denticeps clupeoides. Next base: position 10,165,360 of record NC_041721.1, on the reverse strand, counting down.
GCATGAACCACAGCCCCTTTTCTTTTAGTCCCTCACTTTTCTCCTCCTTCCTCTTTCTGACCATCTCCAGCATCCCTCCAGCTGTTACCCCTGAACAGAAGAAAGGAGATGCGCTGCTTTTTGTCGGAGCCCAGCATGACTGCGCTGGACTCCACCAATTTCACGGCACAGCATCCCAGCCGAAGGCAGCCATGCTTATTTCCCCATTAGCGCCGCTGAAATTTGGTTATTACCCAATGCCGCCAGACTAATGCATGTCTCACAACATGTGGTCGATTCAGCCCTCTCCCCAGGGAACAGCAGGGGATCACACCGCTGACAGCAAGTACCGCTCTCCCCAGACGCCTTCATATGTCAGCAGCATGTGAAAGAACCAGGTAAACCCTCAACCGGTGACACATAATTTGACTAATTCCCCAAGGTGAGAGGACCACAACCCAATCCTGAGACGACCCAAATCCCATCCCCATTTTAGGTCTGCTCTAATGAAATCAGCCATGATAGGCTGCATTACACTTTTATACACTACAATAAAAAACCATTAAACCTGATTATAGCTAATATGATATGATATGCAATATGATTCAATTAGCAAAAATATTTCATAGTCTAATTTGTCACAAATAATAATCCGCTACATCCAAATGATGTAGAACATTAGAAAATTACATAGGATTGGGAATTTACGCTCAAGGTCGGAACAGTAGCAGATCATGCCAGAATGCCAAATTGCTTTTTTGTTTAAATGATGGGGTCTAGTGGCTTTGAATGATGCTTGAAGAGACTGTGCAATGTATGTGAGTGATATTGGTTTGAATAAGATGATACATAGGAATATGAACGCTGACTATATATGAATATGAACACAGCATATAAAAGTATATATCAACCACACACTACATGACTAATATTCCTCCATACAACTAAAACCAGAACCAATCTGAGAGTTTGGATCTCCATGGATCTCAATTATTTTTTGCACATAGAACAGTGTGCACAATGTGTGAAATATAAGTAATTTGGAGACTAATTAAGTGTCTCAAGTTAATTTATACACTGTGACAGTGTGCATTAAGAGACAACTGCCATCATGGAATTGCTCTGCTGGTATCGCACTTGTTACGTCCTGGTCTAGGTCAGGAACATGAACAATTAGAAAGAGGGAGGGAAACGTCACAACCGTTGGAACTAAGTGATTTTTAATAAAACAAAACAATACAAGTCACGCCTTGACACACAGTCAGGCAACGAAAAGCACCGGGTAGACGAAATGTGAACAGGGCATCTGTCCTGCGTATTTTCCCTCTCTCAGTCTCCCTCTCTCCTTCCGCCCCCCTCCACGTCGCAGCACGCCGTCTTTAACGGCATCACTCCGATGGGAGCGCGAATCGGCGTCAGGTCTGGGAGGAGTTCCGTAAATTACAGGCTCCTCCTACAAAAAGGAAAAACACCAACAAGACAGAACATACAAACCACACATCACATGATCACGGGAAGTAACAGCACTGCAGGGGTGCCCTAACGGCAAAGGATGCAGACTCATTGAGGGTTCAAATCCCAAACCATCAAGGCGCCACAGAGGTACACATTGCTCCCTGGGGCTGCACACGTCTCTCAAAGTGTGATGGGCTAAATGCAGAGGACAAGTATCATGGTGTAGGACCCATGCAGGACCCAGAGCATCACACTTTGACACTATAGCTCATTGCTCCAGTTAATTTGGCCCTTTTATGCACAGTGTCATGATCTGGTCCGGCAGGGGTTACTCCTGGTCCGGAGTTCATGTTCATCATGTGTAATGTTTCCTAATCATGTTCACCTGTGTATGATTGTATAAAGCTATCCTGTTTGTGTCTGTTTGCCGTCGGGTCATGGTTTGGTGATATTTCCCCTGTCGTGTGTACCATGTATTAAACCCCTGTCTCGTGACGTTGTGCATATGCGTCCTTCTTCCTCGCCATGTCCAGCCATTGTGACACACAGGTACAACAGGGGTCAGCATTTTTCCAACCCCATCTGTGTGATTTTTCCAGCTGTGTGTACAACAGCAGCTATTCTGTTTGGCATAGCCTTCATGCACATGTGCACCAACAAGTTTTGGGGCCACATGAACAGTCACTTTTGGTACTTTAGGTACCAAATCACTTAAGACCAGATGTTTTGGAGATCGAGCGTCACATCACATTAACTTCAACTGGTTCCTAATATGGCATCATTTGACAGTTCCCATTTTATAAACAGGCCTTACATTTCCATGTAATATGGAAGATACTGAAGCTGTAATTCAATACATGCTGCTAAGAATAATGTCAAACATTATGTACTTTTCATGATTGTGCCCTTCAGTGGAAAGCCTCAAACAGCTCTGAAATTAAGATATTTTTTTCTGGTTCCCAAGCACGGTCATTATTGGAGAGGGGAGGTGAGCAAAAGCCTGTACTGGTTTGGCTAAAGGAGACTAGGCACTTAAAAATCACATACCACAGCAGAGACGCACCACCAATACCAGGCTGCCATTGGCGGTCAAGGTATAGCATTACCCATGATGCACCATGAGAAAGTGCAGAAGCACAACTAGTGCTGCTACCGCCACTTCCTGGAATTCCTATAATTTCTTTCCATTTCTATCCATTTTAAGTTGTTACAACAACAAAAGCCTGGCTCCACCCGACGCCATTCCGTCCGGCAGCATTCCCACACCCGTGCTTCATCCAGATCTGTCTGTCCAGCATCCGCTGAGGAGCGACAGACTGCTGCCCAACATGATCCCTCACGTGTCAGCTGGTGGCTCGGACTGCAATCTGGGGTCTGCTGCATAAATCCAACAGGAGGAAGATCTGGTCGAGGGAAGTGCAGATGGGCTGACATTCAGCTGGCAGCGAGACACCCCCCTGCCCCAATTCATAGGAGGAAATATGAGGCTTCCGCATCACCACTCACTCAACAATTCATTAGTATGTCACCATGCGCTGGATTAATGAAAATAAGTATTTAAACGAATAAGGCATTTCAGCAGCAACATATTATGCAAAAATGCTAAGAAATAAAGCTAATGGTTAGCTCTCAGAAATTGTGAATTTTCCTAATTACAGACATCTCCATGGTAACATTACGAAGCAGAGGTGCAGACGTGAGGGGTGCCGCTAGCAAAGTAGCTGATAAGTAGAAGGTGGAAGGTGGAACCAAAGAATATTAGATGGCCCACTGCCAAGCAAGACCGTTTATGAGCAGATATAGGAAAGTGCAGCATTTTGCAATTCTCCGGGAACGATCACTCGAGTTTACCTTGGCTTGCAATTTTACACAGCATCGCCCAGAGCTCAAATAACTGCCCTATAATGAGAATACGCTGGGGATGAGGGGCTCGGTTTAATAAAACGGTGGCTAATATTGCAACATTGGTAGATAATTGTCATGGTTGGACCTGGTGGGGTACTCCACATCCACGTCTGCATTGTAGATTATCGAGAACTGTCTGTTCCTGATTGTATATATTTGCCTTGTTTGTAGTACGGGTTATTTTACATTTACATTTACAGCATTTATCAGACACCCTTATCCAGAGCGACTTACAATCAGCAGTAACAGGGACAGTCCCCCTGGAGCAACTTAGGGTTAAGTGTCTTGCACAGGGACACAATGGTAGTAAGTGGGATTTGAACCTGGGTCTTCTGGTTCATAGGCGAGTGTGTTACCCACTAGGCTACTAACACCACATTTTATATGGTGTGTCCTGGCCATTGTTTTAAGTGTGTTATGTTGTAAATAAATCCCTCTTCGCCAGCGCTGGGACTGTGACAATATTCCACCTTTATTGACGGTTTTTCAGTCTGAGACTGGATCATTTAAATGAATGACATTTAAAGAGCCTACAAGGTTACGGTATAGTGGTGTGAGATGCATGAAGTGAGAGTGCCCTCTTTTGGTATGGAGTGGTACAGCATTAGACTTTTTTATGTGAGCAATTTTCACATATCTTTCACATATCAGATTCTTCCTAGATTCCTTTTGTATATTTGGTTCATTTAGTATCCTTTTTAACAGAAGAAGAAAATGAAGTACGTCACTCCATTACTTGATTCCAGGTTTCAGAAGCTGCAGGGGGCAGTTCTAAATTTTGTTCTAAGAAGGTGACTTAATGACAAAGAGAGGGGGTCAAAAACAGAAACCAAGTTCCCTGGGTCAACCAGAGAGTTCTATCATCTGAACCTCATATGTCAGTCTTAGAATGAGCAACGACTGCTCATTTTACACTTCAGGGGAGTGGACGGGAACCCCAGGGTGAGCGGAGCCAGGCAGGAAACCACGGACCCCGGGCCCTGCTCTGATTTATCCCTGTCCCCATTCTACAGGGCTATTAGGGGTAATACAATATTTTCATATTGCTTTATTAAACACTGCATGGGTTTATTTATTACCTGAGGCCCCAGATGGCTGTAGCCAGTGCAGCTGTTTTCACCAGCTTCAGTGAAAAGGTCTACGCTCCATTGGAGAAGGGAGGGCTAAAGAGGTGAGGAAATGAATGTGCTGCCTTTGCTGACACGGTATATAAGAGGGATGTGTATTTGTGTGTGTGTGTGTGTGTGTGTGTGTGTGTGTGTGTGTGTATTTATGCACTGGACGTCATGTAAAAAGAAAAGGGACCATGCCATTGGATAGCTGCATCTCACTGTGGAAATTCAGACATTCCGTCTGGAAGCCAGCGGAAGCTCACGCCGTTTCAGCTGAAATAGTGTGTGTCGGTTTAAATCATACACTTAAGTTCTCAGCAGTGGCCACTCAACTCTCATGCAGGAATAAATTCTGCAGCCTACATGTGGCAGTAACTGGAGCAATTGAATAAAATGTCTGTGTTGGGTGAATTTTGTTTAAAAGTGTACCTTCGCATAAGGCTCTCTTCTCACAAATTTTAAGCCACAGCTTTGGTTTCATGGATAACTTCCTTGAAGTAGCTTGGTGGAGCAGTGGTTTGTGAAGTAGCTTGGTGGGCACCGAGTTCATGTCAATGATGACAGATTAAGGTAGGTCAGGATTTTTAGATTACCAATCACTTCTTATCTATAAATTCTTATCTCATTTTAAAGATGTATTTCATGGCTGTCTTAAAGTCAATCAGATCACACCATAAGCAAATGGGCAGAAAAAAAAGTATTTTACATACTATATTTTATTTTACATATTACTATCAATCTTTTCCACATAATTCTATTTTTATATATTCACTGTTTACCTGCCCAATGACTGAAGAAGGAAAATTTATTTAATTGATGTACGATGAAATTAATTTAATATATATAAATATTTATGCAAAAAAGCGATTCTCAGATACCAGAATCTGATCATTTATTATTTAGTATTGATTTTGATATAAATGATCACTGGTATCGATGCATATGTAAATGGTTCACAGAAATCACTGGCAGGCGACAACAATTTTCAACATGCATTGCAGTGACAATCACTTCACCTTCACTATCTTTTTTTGCTGATCCGAAAGTTGATCTGATCGGTGACTTAAAACCGTGATCCGATCTGAACCATTTTTTATCTGTTGCACCAATGGTGAGTGTGTTTGTGTGTGTGGTGTTCTAACCTGATAAAAAATATTTTTTTAAAAAACAATTATTAAAAAGTTATTGTGTTTGCTTCTTCTACCCTATAGTATCAAAAATAGCATTGAGTATCGAGTACCCTCCTTGAGTACCATTCAGTGTTCTTGCTGTGATTCTAGTCCGGCACTTGTCACTCATGTGAAAAAGCTGCACTAATAACTTTCATTCCAGGGAATAGAAAAATGCCAAAAAAAAGGTCTGTGGTATTAAGCCAAGCAGAGGAGACCTTTTGTTTGTAAAGCCCTCCCTGAAATGGACAATGTGGTCACCCTAAAGGAGACCTGCTTGAACTCCTATTAGCACAAGATGGACAGGCATCCTGTCCAAATTCTCTTCCTTATTCAAGACCCAAGAAAACAGATTAATGGATAACCCTCCAAATGTTATCGTAAAATGTTATTTTACACGACTCTTAACACAGCTAGTCTTCCAAGCTAAAAACACACGGCCAAAATCCAACAGGGCGTTGCTTTTCCATCTGTGGACATGTCCTTGGTCCACATTAGAAAGCACGAGGGGAATAGCTAAAGGCTGAGAGACTAGCTGCCCCAGCAGTCAGGTTCCTAATGTAGATGCTCCCCATTCCTCTTTGCTCTCTGCGGCAGGCTCAATCGTTTTTAATCATTCATAAGAAATTAGCATGACAGCAATTAGCACACCATGAATCATTCATGAAGCTTCGCCCCCACAACGAGTTTCCCGGCATTTCTGCCAGTTTAAACACTCCAGCTTTCATCAGACATGTGCGTGTGTGTGTGTGTGTGTGTATACACACATGCATACAAGTGGAACACAGTTGGCTCCGGCTTAAGGCAGGAGAATTCACAACAAAAAGCAATCAAGTGAGACAAGGCCAGCAACAGACAGTCAGACAAACCCCAGGCAGAGGCAGCCATGCACAAACTCCGGAGCCCGCACCCGCTGTAAATGCTGCAGGTGGCCGCTTGTTCCACAGGCACCAATTTCACGACGTTTGGGCAGACCGCGGTGGCCCGCGATCTGTGATTAGATTGTCCTGGGCATTTCCCACTGAGCTAACATGGCGAGAAAAACAGGCCACGGTGATGGTGACAGGTCACAAGTAAGGATTTTTTGGGGGAATGCAAAGTAGGGAAAAAGCAAAAAGGGTTCAGCCACATTCGGTCCACAGAGTTAGTTTGGTTGGCTGTGATGTTTCTAAATGCTGCACAACTTTCCAAGTTGCCTGATCACCCTGACAAAAGTCTTGTCGCTTGTGTACAAATTGACCTCAAGTGCCACTGAAATATATTTGTAATCAAGATTTTTTTTTACAAGAAATTTTATTGCCAACAGCTTTTGTAATAATGTTTAGTGCAAAATGAAACTGTCAAAAAGTATTCTAATATTGCAAAGACATATTGTCACCTTGTCATATGAGCTTCACCTGTCACTAATAATGGATCAATTAGGTGTCAAGTGTGTATAAAAAGAAGCCCAGTAGACCAGACCTTCACATCAACTGCAACCAGATTCACCCTGAGACCAAAGTGAAAACAATAGAAAAACCGTGTGGCATTTGCCAAGGCCCACAGCCTGCTAAAAGGGTGGATGCTGGAAAAGTGGCAGAACAAGGGTGGTAGTAGCCTAGTGGGTAACACACTCGCCTATGAACCAGAAGACCCAGGCACGAATCCCACTTACTACCACTGTGTCCCTGAGCAAAACACTTAACCCTGAGTTGAACATCATTGAGGATGAACATCATTTAGGATGAAAGAGGAAGCATGGAAGACAAAACCAAAGAATATTGATGAACTCTGGGAGGCATGCAAGACTGCTTTCTTTGCTATTCCAGATGACATCATCAATAAATTGTATAAATCTTTGGCAAACCGCATGGATGCAGTCCTTCAAGCTCATGGAAGTCACACAAGATATTAAATTTGGATCGCACAGCATCACTACTTAATCTGCTGACATATTTTTGTATTTGCAGTACATTTGTTCAATTTCCGTATAGGCAACAACACTTTTGTCTTGCCAAAATTTGACCTTTCTGTCTTGATAAAATGATAAATCTTTGAAACTAATTCATTTCAATGCAATAAACATCATTTGGTAGGGTTTTAGCTTTTCATATGAGCTACTTCTAACACCAATTGATTTAAAAGTCAGGTTAATAGCAGGTGTTTCTACAAAACAGATAAGCGACTGTACAGTTCACACTTGCAGAACTTTGTGAAAGGCTCGTAATGCAAAACACACCCCTTCACACACGACTGGTCCATTGATCAATGATCAAACCTCTCTCAAGAAACAAGAGTCTAAAAAATTGTTGTCCGACAACTGGCTCTAAACACAGCGCTACCTGTTAAGCATGGAGCTTGTAAAATTCTAGCTGAACCTCACTCAAATAAACTTATTGGGCAGCCAACACAGCCAAACAAATATTCACTATTTAAAAGAGGATCCAGTTTACATGCACCACAGCCTTTAAAGTATCTTTGTGTTGATCCAAATGATCTGTCAAGATATGATCGGCGAACATAACTAATCTCAAATGCTGTAAAGCAAATCAAAGCTAAACACACACAGCCTGATAAACACCTACACACAAAAGGTGCATTGCACCTTTCCTGCTCATAAACTCAATCTTGCTAATCCTTGGCTTCCAAGAGAACGAACATTTATTATAGATTTGTCTTTAAAAAGTGTCAAAATAATTAAAGGCCAAGACTTTTATCATAGAAGCACACATAACCTTGATACCATCACTGCTACTATTGAACTCCGCACTGAAACTTTTCCAGGACAATTAGAATCAATTCAATGCAAAAAAAAAAATCAAATCCTTCCACCAGCAGCTTTAATTATACATGTCAAATCCAAGGAATGGGGGAGTGCCAAAAAAAACATAGTCGACGCATCGGCTCGACATCAAGAGGACATGCCGGGGCAGGATTTACGTCTATTGATTTTTGGATGGTTCAGGCACAGGTCAACCGGGTACTTCCAGCAGTACCTGAGCGGAATTAGATAAGGTTATATCTACTCCTGCCCTGGGACAAGGATGTGAATCCCCAGCATTTGTAACAAAGGGTCCATGCCTTCACATGATCCAATAATTTCATCAGTCAATCACAAAAAAAAGGAACTAAATGATCACATGATTAATTGTGATTAACTAAATCCTCTCTATATATATCCATCCATCAGTTTATATACACACACACAGTACAGACCAAGTTTTGTACACACCTTCTCATTCAATGTGTTTTCTTTATTTTCATGACCATTTACATTGGTAGATTCTCACTGAAGGCATCAGAACTATGATGGAGGCAAGTGTGGTAAAGAGGTTCAAACAAGGAGTGAATGGGGTGGTAGTAGCCTAGTGGGTAGCACACTCACCTATGAACCAGAAGACCCAGGTTCAAATCCCACTTACTACCATTGTGTCCCTGAGCAAGACACAGTCCCCCAGGAGCAACCCTAAGTTGCTCCTGGGGGACTGTCCCTGTAACTACTGATTGTAAGTCGCTCTGGATAAGGGCATCTGATAAATGCTGTAAATGTAAATGTAACAAGGAAATTTTCAATGGGGTGGCCAGGATAGATATATGACCATCTTGGGGTCTCACGAAAAAAAATAATGGGCTATTTCAGCACCTAAAACACACACCTCTAAAATATTTGGAATGCAGATCAGTGTGTCTACCCTTTTTTCCTTACTTGTGCAGATAAAGTAACAAAGAAGCTTATGCTATACAAATGTAGCACAATTTACAGATTATTGTACAGTGTATTATTATTGTGCTGAGAGGAGATGTTCCGCTTAGCTAATGGTGATCAGCAGCATTATGAGCTCATCAGCAATACACACAGATACTTAATACAATTTATTACAGTCTGATCAAGCTCTATATATATATATATGTCACACACACAATCACAACAAAATTATCAGAACATAACATTAACATTAAACTAATTTTCCACTGTGAAATTTGCCAGAAACTCAAGTAAACTTTTTCACAATGTCATTATGAGGTAGAATTCTGTGGGGAAAAAAATGTGATAAATTTTGAGATAAGTGATGAGCTGTGAGCACTTTCCAGATGCACTGAATTTTGTTCAATTAGAAATAGGTTCAAGGTCACAAAGGTTTCTGCAATTTTCAAAACAAGTACTCCAATCAAACGGCTATAGACATTGCTCATCAAGTGCTAACCATTTTCCAGGTGAACTGGATCCATCCATCTGAAACAGCCCATCATGCGCCTGGCTGGACCCGAATTGAACTGCTGCAGAAGAGAGGCACTCCTTCTCTCTCAGAACTTTCCACCTGCGTATCCATAATTACGGAGCCCCAGGAACACATGTTGTTTGAGAATCTCGTTCACTCCTTTTCATCGCACAGCACTGACGCCATTAACATTTTCAGTGGCGTGTCTGCTCCACATGCAAGGAGTGATTCGTGTTATCTAGTGTCATGGCTGCTCTTCCACCACTGGGCCCACTGAGTGCGCACGGCCACCCGCGGGGGTGACGACCCGGAAGCACACGAGGCCGGAGGCCACAGACGAGGCCGGAGTATAGGTAGCCAGCAGTCATCTTTATCAATGCGAGCTCATAGTTTACCTTCTGTTGCTGCAAGCTTTTTTCTCCCAAGCCTCATATCGACTGCCTTGTTTTTCAACCATTCTTTCGGACTGCCCTTGCCGGTTTCCCTTTCGGACCTCGATGTTGTCAAAAGACTGCTTGCCCCATGAGCAAGTTTCATAATTGCCATTTACCTTTGATCAAAAAATTGTTGCAATGGATTCTCAAGGAGGTGCAGTTCATAGGGGCATATGAGCTGGTGTCATGATCCGGTCCGGCAGGGGTTACTCCGGAGACCGGAGTTTCATGTTCGTCCTGTGTAATGTTCCCTGATTGTTATCACCTGTGTAGCACTGTATAAAACAATCCTGTTTGTGTCTGTTCACGGTCGGGTCATTGTTTGGTGATGGTTCCCCTGTCTTGTTTATTATGTATTAAAACCCCTGTCTCGTGACGTCGTGCATATGCATCCTTCTTCCTCGCCATGTCCAGCCATCGTGACAGCAGGCTACTAATGGAAGAGCTGAATTCCAGGTGGGAATCAATTTTACAAATCACTTCTATGCCACTAGTTCCGAAATATTTTTACTAACAATGACAATGATGTTTTTATGCAGTAAATTACTTGAAATTGAACAGGTGTTAAAAAGCCCCGCAAATGTGAAGCATCAGTACTGCCAACCGAGTAACATACGAGATAAAGAGCGACCATGACATCCCAGACATCCATCACCCTGGATGAATGGAATGAAAAAGCATTTTGTCTTTAATGGATTTTCAAAACAAACAAAAAAAAAAACCTACAGGTGAGTTGTGTTATAAAGCAGCAGGCTCATGAACCCTGTGGGCAGAGGGGCACAGTCCAAAAAGCATTACCTCCCCCCCAAAGAAGATTTTAACAGGCAACCAAGAGTGTCTGGAGACTGCATTCTAACAAAATATGCGGTTCCTGTACTAGTCGTACTGCTATTTAATATGATTCAAGTAAATATCAAGTATTTTCTCACACCATGGATGTCTGTGAAAGGTGGTATACCTGCTAATTTTCATAAAGGCTTTCAAAAGCTCTTGACTGCTTTTCCATGGAGTTACCACAGTAAAGGATCAAAGTGCTCACCTCAGTATGAGACACCTATCGTAATTAAATCCGTCCGTGCTTTGCCGGGGCCAGTATAACACAGGCTGATGCCTCTTCTCTCATCTCTATGGGCAAGGTGAACAGTTTCGCACATTTGCATAATGGCTACAGCAGTATGCCGGTTAGTCCTGAGGTGGTCCCAAAAACAAAGAATCCGTAAACAGCATGACCCAAGAACAGTCTCAACATTTAGACGATCACACTTTCGATTAGACCAGGAGTTAAATGTGCGAAATTTGATCTAACACGTGGCCTGCAATGATCTCTGAGGAACAGGGCCAGGTCAGGTGACATGTCTTACTGGCTGAGGTCACACCCAGCCTTAATGCGATTAGAGCTCCTGAGTCCTAGTTGTGAATCTTGGGAAAACCTAAGACCAGCAGAGATTATTCTCAACAATGAGAAGATGCCACAAGAGTGGAGCAACAGAATTTCATAACAGATACAAGAAATGACCATCTGTTAGTTGTCTGTATCCTTGAGAGGAGTAACTAACTAACCACTAGGCTACTACAGGGTGGTAGTAGCCTAGTGGTTAACGCACTCGCCTATGAACCAGAAGACCCGGGTTCGAATCCTACTTACTACCATTGTGTCCCTGAGCAAGACACTTAACCCTAAGTTGCTCCAGGGAGACTGTCCCTGTAACTAATGATTGTAAGTCGCTCTGGATAAGGGCGTCTGATAAATGCTGTAAATGTAAATGTACCCACAAACGTAAATTATATTTTTATTAAGAACTACTATAAAGGGAGGATGCGGGGTGTTGCTAAGTGTCCTATGCAGTAGACGGCTTAACGCAGATCTCCATGGAACATATTTCGAACAGTTCTATTTTAGGCACATTTCACAGAGAACCAGTTGGTCGTGCTTCAGCCTGTAGGGATTCTGCACAAATCCAAACTGGAGAAATGGCTTGTAAATTGTCCAGAGAATGACAAACTACCCTTCCAACCACAAGGCCAACACGCCTGCTCCGACCTTGGCTTTTCCTTGGCAGGGCCATGCGGAAGAGATGGAAACGGAAGTAGTGGCATTGGCAATGAACAGCACCAATCTCTTCTCCCAGGGCCCAGGAAGGGGAATTCCCCACGTGTCATTGTGACCCGCTTCCCTCTCTACCAGGACTGTGCAAATATCCTGCGTCCTACCAGAGAGAAGCATCGGATCTTTACTGCTAAAGTAGCCAAGGCCCGGGCAGCATTCAACAACATTATACGGGATAAAGGGGTGAGGTTTGGCACTCTGACTCAGAATTACTTATCTGAACACAGATCTTTCTCACTCCGGAGGAGGGCTAAGCCTTAAAGCAACAAAGCATTTAGGAACATTGATCAGGTGGCAAATGACTTTTCTTTTTAGCTTGTTTTGGATAAGAAAGATTTTCTGATGTCCCTAATTAATTTACCTTGCATTTGTACATAGCATATTTTACCCCATTCAGCTGTGGTCTGATTCATTGATTGATCAGAATCATACCCTAGTTCTAGCACATGAGTCATTTTGGTTGGTCTTCTGGTGTGCATCTGATGAATTATTACTGTTACTGATGATGTTGTTACTGTAAGTGCTGTTATTTTTGCTGTTATTGCTCTGCTGTGCTTATCAGTGTGCCATTATCATTAAATCTATTTAATGCCACAATTGCAGAAGTGACATCATCTCTGCTACCAGATGGGAGATCCTGGAAACAGGATCACAATTAAACAAATGGAAATCATTTCTTGTCTCATTTTTGTCAAAGAAAATAAAGAAACATTTTAGTTTTATTTTAAAAAACATATTTTGTCTTCGTCAACAAAATATGTGATATATTTTGTTGTAGTTATCGTCACATGACCAGCATTTATGTCTCCTCTTGTCTTGTCAAAAAAGTTAGTTGACTAATCTATTTAGTCATAAATTTCGTTGACAAAATAACACTACTGTACAGTTTGTTGTTGTAAAAATGTTAATCGGGAATAACAATATATATATTGTTATTCATATATATAAATGCCCATACATATCCTAAATTGTAGACCAATGTTTTTCCATCTTTCACATTTCCCTCTGTTTTCATTTGGCTCTGATTTGGAGTTGCATCCATTATTACACATATAATCCATTATGGACACTAAGATCTTTCTTGATTTGTGCAAAAATTTTGATGTGTGTAGAATTGTATGAATTGCTACATAGAAAGAAGTTTGAATTGCTACATAGAAAATTCTTTTTTTTAACGTTCCCTTTCTATGATCCAATCACAGTCAGCATAAGCATTTTCATTTTGACAATTATGTATGCATTCTCTAGTTATTCCAATTTTCAAAATTCAAAAGAGCAAAAATAGCAAGACTTTTACAGGGAAAACATCAAGCCTGTTGAATGTATTTCAGAGTATATATTACTGTTTTGTGATCACATCACATTATGTGATGTCTCTTTTCAATTAGTATGTGATCTAATTGAGACCTAAACGAAAACTGTATCTGCCAAATTCCAAAGCCGAATTCAATTAGTTGGCCTTGGTTGGGTAATAAAGCAGGGCAAAATTAAATGCACGTCTCCCAATTAATTCACTCTGTTCTTAATCTCACGCTTATTAGTGCATATTTATTAATGCCAGCAGATTAGAAATGCCAGCAGATATTTTATTTCCCACCCTGAAAAACTAAAATGGAGTCTAATAATCACTGCGGAACAAACTGGGGAAAAAACAAATCAAACGCTTCCCACCCAGGAAAATGAGATATTAGCACACAGTGAAAATTTCAAATCAGATCAAACAAACCGTGCATTTTCCCACACAATACACCACAAATAGCATTTAGGTTGCTTCTGTTCAATGCAATATTTACCTCTCCAAACTATATTAAAAAGATTAAGATGATTACTACAATTAAGGCAAAAATGTTGCATGATTCTAAAAAGTGAAATTGGGAAAAAAAAGTTTATCATGTGGACAAAGTTTACATTATTTGCTTTAAACTATGATTAACAAGATATTTCATTTCAAGGCTTTCTGGATTGTGAAGATTCCCTTTGAGAGCTGTACTTGCTTTATTCTGCTTCTCTACATTGCAAGCTGATGTTAAAACAAAGTGACGGATCACAGATAATCAATTCCTGAATCCCTCTTAAGTTGCAAGATTATCCGGCTCGCCCAAGCAAAAGCTCAGCGCGACAGCACAGACTGCATGCCTAAACAGCATCTGGAGCCCCCGAGTGAACCTGGCACTGGGACCTGGTGTGAATCTGCGAAGAGGGCCTGAGGATGTGTTGACAACACGTCGAGAGCTGAGGACGGTCGTGGTGCTGGTGGCGTTTACTGCACAGACTTAATGCACTTTCCGCACGACGATGAGCTCAGCCTCAGGGACCGCAAACCACTGGTCATGCCTACCTACCTTTTGTGTATAATCTGCTGTGAGACCATGTATTATGTGCCATGTGAAGACAGGCAACACTCAGCAAGTTTCCCTGCACAGTATAGCAGAGCTGTGGTTATGGTTTTTGGATGATGTATTATGTCACAGAGCAAATGGCAGCACATGGTCCACTGAACATATACATGAAGGACAATGAAATATGCCTTTCCACCATTGGTGGGGATTAATTTTATTGACATTAATTTTTATTGTTTTACATTTACTGCAGGGACAGTCTCCCTGCAGCAACGTAGGGTTAAGTGTCTTGCTCAGGGACACAATGGTAGTAAGTCAGGTTTGAATCTGGCAAGTGTGTTAACCACTAGGCTACTACCACCCACTAGATCTGACCAATGACACGGATGCAAAATTCATCCCAGGCAGATACAAGCAAAGCTTAAAGATGGAGATGGACAGTGAATGATCTGTCACAGGTCTGGGTCAGGTGACCACAGCTGACAGGAAGGCAGAAACAGGTGATTCCTCTGCCATAGAGTCTCTACAGTTTTCACACTGCAGCTTTCTTACTCGTCTAATCGATTACTCGATTATCCCTTTTCCACCTTGTACCTCTCGCCTCATCCCCGCACCGTGCCGTCGCTCGACCGCTATTTTTATCTGTAAATTAATTCATAAAATAAAAGCAAGACACACCTCCTTAATTATGTACATCTGCAGTTAGGTCCACCTATCGCGGCATTCATTGCGTCGGATTCATCAAGCTCGCCGCAACACAAGCTTTAGTTTTCAAATTAATCATGGTGTAATTAGTCAGATAAAATTCTTTAAATGATTGACAGCTCTTAAATAAACTAAAAAAAACCACACCTCTTTACCTAAGCCTTTTCATAATAACTCTTATATTTTTAGAAATAAAATGTTATTTTTATTTATTTATTATACATTTTTAAGAAAATACACTGAAAACAAATAACATCTGACTGATTTACTATGAATTCACATTTTAAAGTAAAGTAAATGTATTTATTCCAGCTTTAGTCTAGCAATCATTCAATGTTTTGGTTTTCTAATATCATGTAAAAACACAGACTAATGTCACAGCTACTATAACTGGAGGATGGCATGTGTGACTCTGCACTATTCAGCAAACAAAGCCTGACCATAGCCAAACATTGATGACATAACCAAAGTGACATTGTACGCCCATACCCCCCCCCCAACACTCCCACACACACACAATTTCACCAGCAGCAGCTCCCCAACAATAATGCAACTACAAAGTATAACTCTCAGAGCTTATCTGTGTTAGTTTCACTGTTATTCCAGCAAAGCCGGACCTCAGAGAGCCGTTCCGCCGCTCCGGCTTGCTGAAAGCCAGCTGGCAGTCTCGGCAGCATGCTAAAAAAATTCTCAGCTGTTAAGGGCAAGAAATTCTTTTCCTTTCTCTCTCCTCCCACTTTCTTGGCAGCCAAGCGCATGACACATTGCACTGCGCAAGATACGCACAACTAGATGAGCCGCTAGATTACGCTCTTTCATTCCCATTTTTCTCATAATCCCTATGGCAAAACAGGGAGGGGAGACATTCAAGATGTTTAATACAGAATTAGTCATGCTGCAAATTGATTG
The DNA here is from genome assembly GCF_900700375.1 of Denticeps clupeoides. Taxonomy (NCBI): domain Eukaryota; kingdom Metazoa; phylum Chordata; class Actinopteri; order Clupeiformes; family Denticipitidae; genus Denticeps; species Denticeps clupeoides. The sequence continues at coordinate 10,149,047 of NC_041721.1, read as the reverse complement.
CATAGGGAGAGGACGGGAAGAAGAGTGGGAGAAAAGAAAAAAAAAGCCCAGTTTAGAATATTGACATCATTACCACGTTTCGAAACGTGGTAATGGGAATGATCATACATTCATTTTGTGCCTTAGTGGAGAAAGACTGATATACATTCCTTTCGGGGGGATGTTAATACTCTGAAAGCATGGAGACGACAGTTCGATGAACTGCAGTACATTCAGGGCTGGAGGACTTCATAAAGACGGGATACATGAGATTCCATTACTAGGACTTCCATTACTAGGACAGCATTTGTACTATTATGAAAAATACAAATGGAATTCTGCAGCATTAAAGAACAATTACATCAAAAGGATTAGTTCACATGCACAACCAAGCCATCACAGACAATACGTTGAACAAAGCTTACTACTTTCAAACCGGTGCTATGCGCAGCACTACGCACTACATTTACAGCATTTACCAGACACCCATATCCAGAGTTACTAACAACCAGTAGAGACAGGGACATTCCCCCTAAAGACACTCAGGGCCACGGTGCACGGTTCCCCCCATTGGGATTTCAGATGACTGCAAGCGAAACTTTCTTATTTCTTGACTATTTAAGTAAATCCAGAGAACAACTTTAACAGTCCACTAGCAGACAAGCGCCACGCATAGTGCTGTGCTTAGTGACACTGGAAAATAGTTCCCAAAGTCCCAATCCATAACATTAACTGTCTTCCCAAATTTGTATTATACTCCACACAATAGATTTAAAATATTTTACATATTAAATAATGGTGGTACGGTTGACTGACATCACATGTAGGGCAATCAAGCCTTCAAATATCATATTGACATAAGACAAAAAAAAGGGTGTGCCCTTCATATTTCTGAATGAGGAACGTAAAGTAAACTTTACTTCGACAGTTCTTTCAACACAAGACAACAAACTGTCCAGGAGAAATTTGCAGTTATAAAAAATATACGTCCTATCATTTTCCCACTGTGTTTTGGCACAATTATTTTTATCTGCCATACTGGCAGAAAGCGATGTTGTTTTTTCAACTAAGTCATGCAATAGAACTTGACCAAACACAACAATTGGTGAGGATCCATTTATCAAGCTTAAATACACCTACGGTCAGAAACAGACTCCATGAGGGTGGTACGAGGGCCCGACGTCCACAGGTGTGCGCTGTGCTTACAGCCCAACACCGTGCAGCATGTTTGGCATTTGCCAGAAAACACCAAGATTAGCAAATTCGCCACTGGCGCCCTGTGCTCTTCACAGATGAAAGCAGGTTCACACTGAGCACAAGTGACAGACGTGACAGAGTCTTGAGATGCTTCCAGCATTACCGTTTTCACAGTGGGTCAGTAATGGTGTGGGGTGGCATTTCTTTGGGGGGCTGCCATGTGCCAGAGGTGGCCTGACTGCAATTAGGTACCAAGATGAGATCTTCAGACCCCTTGTGAGACCTTGTGTTCCTCCTAATTCAAGACTATTCTGGACCTCAAGTAGATGGAGTGTGTCAGAAGTTCCTGCAAGACAAATGCATTGATGCTATGGACTGGCCTGCCTGTTCCCCAGCCCTGAATCCAGTGCAGCACATCTGGGACATCACGTCTTGCTCCATCTACCAATGCCACATTGCATCACAGACTGTCCAGGAGTTGGCGAATGCTTTATTCCAGGTCTGGGAAGAGATCTCTCAGGAGACCATCCGGCACCTCATCAGGAACATGTCCAAGTGGTGTAGGGAGGTCATACAGAAAGGTGGGGGCCACACACACTACTGAGCCTCGTTTTGACTTGTTTTAAAGACATTACATCAAAGTTGGATCAGCCTGTAGCTTGTTTGTCCACCTGGATTTGTGACTCTAAACCTCCATGTGTTGATAAATTAGATTTCCATCAATTATTTTTGTGCGATTTTGTTGTCAGCACATTCAACTATGTAAAGTATTTAATAAGAATATATCATTAATTCAGATCTAGGATGTCTTTTTTTTTTTTTTTTTGAGCAGTGTGTATTAGAAGTACACTAGTCAAAAGTTTGGAGGCACCTACTCTGTGGCTGTTATGAAGACTAAGATAGAGGCCCTTTTCAAACATGTTTAGTAGATTGTCTGCCCCTTCTGACAGAACAGGGGAGAGGCCATAGCAGTGCTAGATAAATCTGTTGGCTCTTCTTCTATTTTTCAAACGTTGTTCCAGTTCATTATTGAACAGATTAGTCAATGTCACATTGAAATGCTGTTCAAAATGTCTTGTTTTTGAGGCTGAATTGGCATTTAAGCACTATGCACTGGATTTTCACTAAGACGAGCCTCGTTTGATTTGAGAAAACTCAGACAATCGGTTAGGACAGCAGAGTCCTGCCAGACAACGAGTGGATCACAGAAGAGTCCCTGGAATCCCTCTCATTATGTGAATGGGGACAAAGCCTACACATCAAATTGGCCATTTGTTAAATAAGACCTTTGAGAGAAGCTGGGAGTGGCTCAAATCCAGAAACGCTCCCTTCTACGGGAGAAGTGAGGGTTGGAGGTCAGACACACTGCTGGATTGCAATATAAGGATGTAACCAGATAAATTGGAAGAGCCCTTTTTTTCAAAGACCAGGACAGGCACATAGCAATAATCTTACATAAAGTAGTTATGTGAGGACATGTGCAGGGAGGTGGAAGCTGGCAGGGGATTTGGTGAAACAAAGTTCAGGATGTGCAAAAGCAGTAATGGCAGGAGGAAGTTGAGCCCACTCAAAAAGTAAACAGGAGTACAGGTTAATGGGTCAAAGGGTCACTTTTCTGAGGAGTTTGATAGGTAAGGGTAACAAGATGAAATAAATATACAAGGTTAAAAACAATTCATGAATTAATCATACATTTTACAGTTAATTGGGATTAATCACAAACAAAACATGGCCTTTTCTCTTCCAGTGGTTTCTATACACAGCCAACACTCCAAACAGAGGCAACATGTCAGGATCTTGACACGTGTGCACATGCATGCTTTAAGCCTGGCTTTCCTGTCCGTGTTGGAGGTACACATGCTTACCAACTTCTGTCATAAAATAAATTTACCAGAATTTCAAACCACAAACTAAAAAAATGTGTCCTGAGTTTTCCCAACTGAGCCATAAGTTGCTTTACCATTCTGAACCTCATAAGTTGAGAAAACTCTTTCATCACTTCACTTTTTGTAGAGCAGAGGTTGCCAGAGCAACATAAAAGACTAGGATGGATGCGTAATGCCCACTGACAGATCTTTAGTTTGCTTGAAGACATAAAAAAAAGTGAATGGGGAAACAAGCTAAAACTTGTGAAAGATATGATTCTGGGCTAAGCTATTTCTGGGCACAGGGGTGAATCCCTAAAGTACCTGTCAGCATTACAATAGTATTGGAAATGAAGCTTCTCTATTTCGGGCTGATATGACTCATAACTGCACCTTCACCTAAAAACTGCAGGTCTGAAAAAAGGCTTTGTCCCTGCATCAGTGCAATGACGCTCTTGAATAACAGGTGATATTTTTGCCACTTAAGATATTTTGGTACATTCACAAATGTAAGATTCACGAGTCAGAACTCTAGAATTAGAGCACTACCTAAGAGTAGGCATGCACGATAACAATACCAGTACCTGGTGTTGGGTTATTGGCCGATCCTGAGTGCCAATCCGAGTGTTTAATGAATAAAATGTCTTACTGTGGAGAGGTAAACGGGGAAGACGGAGGCTTACTTAATCAGCACCGACCTCAGCCCATTTCTCAGTCATTGAGTTCACCTCTGATGAAGCTGTTCTCAACTAGAAAATAAATCGGGCAAACGCAAAGTAAGCCCAAGTGCCTTGTCTCCTCTTGTTGTTTACCTACCCTTTTGAATGCCAACGCCGTTCGTGGCATTTGGTAGACGGCCTTATCCAGAGCTACAATTAGTAGTTACAGAGACAGAGACTCAGGGTTAAGTGTCTTGCTCAGGGACACTTAACTCAGGGTTGTAAGTGGGTTTTGAACCTCAGGAGAGCCTGTTATCCACTACTTACTACCACCTACTACCCTTGAAACATGAAACAAAACAAAAAAAAAGTAGCCTAGAGGGTAACACACTCGCCTATGAACCAGAAGACCCAGGGTCAAATCCCACTTACTACCATTGTGTCCCTGAGCAAGTGTTTTCAGTGGGGACTGTCCCTGTAACTACTGATCGCTCTGGATTAGGGCGTCTGATAAATGCTGTAAATGTAAATTAAACTAAAACTTAAGTTGAATCGACAGGCATTGAGCAAAGGCTCAATTTATGTAATATTTATGTAATTAATACATTTTGGAATAAGGCTATTGGAAAAAGGTATTGCGCTGTGATTACTTCCCGGATGCACTGTATACAGTGCTCTGAACTCGCCACTGGTTTCGTTTTTTCTGAACGCCTTGTGTTCTTTGGCATGATGCTTCTGCAGTTCGGTATCTGGTATGGTTGAACATGGACAGATCTAGCATGTGCAAGGGTGGTGCCCTACAGCGCCAGGGTTGGTCATCACACACTAGCTGATGTAGATATCCATGTTGTGCTGATCATCCCAGTTTTACATCCAGGATATTTTTCAGGATTTTTTTCACCCCAGCAGTGAGTTGAAGGGAGGACCCATTGCGTCTGCTTATCTCCAAAAATGTAATTAGTTTCTATATGGACCGAGTGACCTTTTGCACATACCATCAACCAGGCATTCCATCCAACTTCCCCACACATTCATGCATCTTGACATGAGGAGAAATGTGCTCTCTCAACACAGTGCAACAAAACAGTCCAATCTTCCTAGTGCTTTAGAAGATAACCTCCTTGACAGGACAAGTCTTAAATATTACACAAGCAAAGGCTTTTTCATCAGGCATTTTCTGCTAAATCCTCTCCCTTGTCAGGGAAGTAGAAACCATGGGAAATGTATAGCACCATTAAAACCATGCCCACACAACGCTCGAGAAAGCAATCAGAGGAGCAGCACTGCCTGTATTTCACAAGCACTGAGAATCCAGCAAGTTCTTTAAAAGACCCAGAACAGGAGTTCACAAGGTTCAGTGAAGGGTGGGGGGTATGGATGCATGAATGTGTGAGAATATCGAGTTTGAGGAGGAGGAAGGTTGCACCCCTACTGACTTCAGCCAACGATGGAAAACAGTAACCATGGAGAATTAGGGCAGCTGAGTTTACAAATGAGACCTTCTGTGGTCATTTCCCTCGATCTCATCTTCTGGCCTGGACTCAGGTTCCTGGCCAAACCTGCAAACACACAACAAACACTTGGGGCGTAAAGGCTAATGAGAAGGTCATGTGATGTGAGAATCATGGTGCCACCGAGATGCCAGGGGCTGAAGCTGAGGGGTTGAAGTTCATTAAAGAGCAAATTAAACAAACAAGAACAATTCTGGTCATTTACAAGAAAAATTATAAAAACTATGGTTTACTTACATAACGTAGAAACCAATGACTGCAATTTTTAGGTGGACACGAATATGAACTACCTGGGAAACAATAAATGTGGTCATTATAAAATAACTTTGTTTCATCAGCGATTCAATTTGTGTTGAATATAAACATATGTTGTGCTTAAAAACATTATTTAATGCTAAAGGGCCAACTATTCAGGAACTTTGTCACTGTGTTGCCAGATTGAATACTGTATTCAATCTGTATGTGCATTTCTTTTATCTTTTTGTGAATGTTTGTCCTCTTTATACTGTTGTTGTTGTTGCTGTTAATGTTTTTATTGCACTGCGTAATGCAAATCACTCAGTTGTGATGGGTCAATCCATGACTACCATTGTTTCCTGTTTTCATCTGTCATATATTTTTAATTGCTTTAGTGTGATTTAATTAAGTCCATGGCGAAGGGGATCAAGCACAGGCCTGTGCATGTTGTTGCTTTTTTGCATGATTTGAATCCTGCCAGAACAGCAACATTGGTCTTATTCAATCTTGATATAAAAAAGTTATTATTGATATAAATTATTGTGACATCCATTTCAGTAAGCATGCATATTGTAAAATATCGTTTTAAACAAAAAGGCTCTGTCTGCATAACATGATGTATGGTGGTGAACTCTTGTGTCACATATTGTGTATTGGCAGTAGAGGACTGTGAGGACAGAAGTGTTTCCTTCTGACAGCCCGTCTGTGGCCTGATACCTCTGTTCAAAAGCTGACATGTCTAAAGCTGTGCCACTTGACTTGCCATATGTCTGTCACCAGGTTATCATTATTTATAAGAGAAAGTGTGAGAGGGGAAAAAAAGAGCTGAGAGACAGAGAAACGACAGACATGTGGCTCAGACTGTCTCTAGCTCGAAGGTTCAGCTCAGTGCATATCTGAAGAACAATTAAAGGGTTGTAATAGATTGGAAAGTTAGGGCCCTATGAAATATGTTTTATTTTTTCCCAAATTCCTTTTTATTTTTTCCATGTTTTCCATTATAAATGTATTTATTCACCAAGAGTTTGCGGAGTTTGGCCCAACCAACACCCACAGGAAAGACTCACGAAATAGAGCTGTATCAGTCCATTCACCACAGTTTCAACAAAACAAAATGCTAAGCTTCATGGCAATTACCCCCATTTTTTTTTGCAAACGGTTACATTTTGATTTCAGTCCTATAACATGATGATGGACAAGATATGTACAATAATAGTTGTCATTCCCAAGACTTCCATTCCCGAGAGATGGCTGAGAGGACCAATGGGACCAACAAAGTGAAAAAAAATTCTATACCTGCGACCCCTATGGTGGTAAGGATAATATTAAAATGTCCTTCTCTCTATTTGATCAATCCATAGATAATCACTTCCCTTTCACTTTCATCCAGACTCATCCAGACTGTTGGGCCATTATGTGTGTGGGTAATAATCTACATCTCGCCCAGGTCACTTTATATGGAATAAATCAATAGTTGTTTTGGGAAATGCCCATGTTGGGTAAAATGATATTTTGTGTTGATAATGTTATGGAAGGACCCTCAAAATTATAATCTCAAATTGTAAAGCTCTGGAATGAATCCCAACAAATGTACTCAATGTGGCCCATGAGTTAAAAAAATTCTCAAAACATGTTTTTCAAAACATTCATTTTTGACATGTACTGTTATGCAAAATTATAAATAATATACATTTAGAAAAAGGCAGCCAGTCATTGTCATTCAAAAAAACAGAAAACAGAGACTGGGAGGAAAGAATTATAATAAATGCTAATAAATGTTTTTTATATAAATAAATATAAATAAGAAAATCTATATGAGACTCTGGATTAAAACTGAATGGACGTATATAACAATATTATAATGCAGTCAGTGAAGAGTAATCAAGGCCACATGACTAAAATTAAATAGAGGTCGTCTGCAGGTCTGGTGTGCACATCACAGTGACACGCGAAGGTGAGTTTGTGATCATAAATTTGAAAGGGACCAAATTGGAAAATCACATTGAATTAGTGGCCGGGTACAGAACCTGCAGCCTGCCTGCTGCACTCTGATGGCAAGTCTTATTGTGCAGCAAAATGGCACCTGGTACTGGCTGAAAATCCATTAGAGTCCACTTGGACCTTTTTAATAAACAAATTGAGTGAACGATGATCACTACAGGGCTTGATTATGTCGCCTCCCCACCCCCTTCCTCACTGTGGCAGGCTGGTAAATTCTCTACCTAAGCATGCAGCGTTTTACAATTCCAGCAAACTTTCCCTGAGTAATTCAAATTAAACACAAAAAACATTAAATATTATATTTAATATCATTCATTAACTATATTAATGATGCCGTTGTGACATTAATGTTTAGCAAATTAAAACCATTTAAATTATTATTAGATTCAGCACATTAAATACTGTGCAAATATTTCGGAACCAAGCAAGAATTAAGCATATTCACATTGCTGACAGTACTGGTCTAGCAATTAAAAATGTTTGGTGTGAGTAGCTGGATATTTGAGGTGCATGTATATAATAGGAAATTACTTCTTTGAAATGCTCAGGCAGTAAAGCAAACGTCCCAAAAAGTTGGAACGCTCTGTTATCCATCCGTCACAAACAGATTCCATTTCCTTGTATTGCAGTTAAGAAAAAATTAGCGTACACGCATCGTGTCTCCAGTTGCAGCAAATGTGAGGGATCGCTCTGGCCTCAATAGCAAGCTGGCTCGGTGATGGCAATCAGCAAACACAAGGGTTCAAAGAGTCCGTCTCCTGCAGGCCCATCTGTGTTTAAGGCGCTCCCTTAAACACAGATCAAATAAAGGTGTGGAGCTGCAAAGGCATGATTGACCCCTGCAGCTCAGGTGACTGTAATAATTGTTGTGTATGTGTGTCCTTTATTTTCTATATCTTGTGAACTTGACCCAACACCCACTGTGACCAGTGGGCAACCATGGACATCAGCTGTGTTTTTTTGGACAGTACCTTGCTCAGCTGCACCTTGATATTTAGGTGTCTGGAAGGGGCTACTCCGGGTCTGGAGTTGTATAAAGCTGCCCAGTTTGTGTCTGTTCACTGTCGGGTCATTGTTACTTGATGTTTCCCCTGTCCTGTTAATATTAAACCCTTGTTTTGTGAAGTTGTGCGTATGCGTAATTCTTCCTCGCAATGTCCAGCCATTGTGACATTAGTGATTTGACAGCAGCGCCTATGACTCCCAGCATAACACTAGTAGCAATCTAGTTTAGGAACAAATTGGAATTACTTAAAACAAGGACCACTAAAAAGGAAGCATATCTCATTGTACAATTCTTTTAATTATAAATACAATATTATAAATGTTATAGCTAATTCACTTCTGTGCAGATGGTAAATTTCACCCTGAGAACATCTTTGGCCTCAGAATCTGGATGGTTTCTCAAGGCATATGCTTGAACTTTCTCATTTACTACCTGAATGGTTCCTCTCAAGCCTTCTTCCTTTATCAGGGTTTTTTTCCTTGCCACTGTCGCCTTTAACTGTTCACTAGGGGCTTGAGCACTGTACTAATGTGAGGCGCTTTGTGCCAAAGAACATCATAAAAAGAGCTCTACAAATAAAAATTGATTTATTGATTGATTTCTTGTATTCTGTTACTTCACAGACCAATTAAACCACTTGACTTCATTTTAATGTGATTTACATTCACTAATTACAGTATCAGTGCCCTGTGTGTGATTATCAGGGGTACAGTGTTAGTAACAGTATGTTTAGGTGTGGTTGACACAGGTTATAGCTGGTTGGATAGGTCTATTGGCTACCAGGTCACCAAATGATCTGGAAGAGATCATATAAGTTTCTCAGTCCTGATCAGACATTTTATGTTGAACCCATTGATCATGGTGTTAAATGTGTAGCTTATTACAAAGCTCAGGTCTTCTATAGTCACCATATAAAATCAAGGTATGAGACTCTGAAAGACTCCGCCTTTAATAGGTTACATCATTGGTAAGTTCAGTGTCCTACATGGTGATGTGAAATGAGGGTTTGCACCCACAATATGACCCACTCATAGAATCCTAAGAGGATGTCAAGGAAAAAATAGATATCTACACACTCTTATTTAAGAGAGTAATGGTTGACAGTTTTGTGCATTTCCATGGAAACACGGCCCTTATTGTGGTTCAGGGTTTGCCAAAGGAAGTTTTCATGATTGATAAAATCAGAATGCCAATAAAGCAACTGGTGCTGATGGAATATGACAGATCGAAGGGATTCAGTAAATATTCAGTGCATCGGTCTGAGCTGTTGATAGTGTTGACCTTGAAGGTGCCCACGGAAGAAACAAGTCCCCGAAAGATGTGAAATGTCCGCAGGCAGCCGAGTACAGAAGGAACACATCAGACGCCTCTACATGCATCATGTGGGCTTTTGTTCTCCCAACTCCCTCCTCTGCAGGAAGAACACGCAGCAGCACCCCCCTCCATCCTTCACGTCCAACCTCAAACCTCCCTTTCTTTACAAACCACCTTCCTCCATCTTTCAGACTGTCTTTGTGCTCCGCCGCTGCTCAGTGTGTTACGCAAGCGAGCAGTCAGTGTACGAAGCGATTCTTCCCACCCCTCGCGACAGGCGGAATGTAGACAGTACGGCCTTTGAGACACCTACCTTCGGCGTGGCAGTTCGCCAGCGATTGCGCCAGAAATATCTCATCAGTCTGAGGTCGGGGACGGGCTCCTGCTCGCAGCTCCTGTGGAGAGGCCGCTCCTCGGCCCGGCGGCTTTTTATAGTCCTGACTCCCCGCAGATCACTCTGCAAAGCTGGGCCGCAGCGCGCGGGCACCGATCTACTGCTTGCTTAAGGTCTGACGCTGGGAAATGAAGAGTGCAGTCTCATCCCTGCACCACCCCAACTACGCACCGTCACTGTCCTCATTCTGTCTGCATTCCAGTTTGTGGTTTTAAATCGATCTAAAATCTGCTAAACTCTGCACTAATCCTCATTGTAAGTGGACTGGTGTAATTGCATCAAAATATACAAGGGATGGGGTTGCACCGTGGCACAATGGTCTGTGAGTTTGAGCATGCCCCCGTCTTGTTGACACAGGGAGCTGGCAGGGTTCTCAGGTTTCCGCCCACCATCCAAAGCCATGCAAAGGCAAAGGTATTCATTACAAATATAAGATATATTTAATACAGTGTTAATTAACACACCTTTAGGTGGCATTAGGTCCCTAATACAGACTTGCAAAGACCTGCAGTGTCTTTAGTATTTGTGGTTCACTCATGTGAAAACAGTCATGCAAAATCGACCGATGTTGAAGAGCAGCTCCGGATCTCAGGAGTCTATATCAGATGGAGGTGATGCTGTGTGTACACAAGATGTGAAACTGTAGGCAGTAGAAACATCCGGTGAAATGTTGCAGTCCCAGGAAAAAAAGGTTTCGTACAACATATATTCTTCTGTAAGAATACCTTTTTTCTGGTTAATTTAGTTTTTCATTACCTCTTTTTTTATTTTTGCAGACCTGTCCTGGGCACTAAACGCATACAGAAGGAAATGCTTACCACCCCAAAGCTAGGATCTTGCAAGGTAAAATAATTGGTTCAAGACACGCAATGCAATTAAAAATATTATGAGGGAGAATAGCTAATTAGTTTAAAAGCAGAAGTGAATAAAGACAAATCAACTTCGGAACTCCCAAGCAACCCAACATAGAACGTGCTTTTTAAAAAAACCTGAAAGGAAGTGAGCTGGACGGTGCTGGGGTGAAGGGGGGACCGCAGTGCCCACGCCGGTTATGGAAAAGAGAGGGGAAAGTGACGAGGAGTGCATCAGACAGTCGCTAGTCCGAGCACGAGGCAATTACCCTGCGCTCTGCCGCTAACTCTCCGCCGTTACCGCGGACGCGCAGGAAACTGTCCACCGGCGCCGTTCCGACTTGTCATGGCAGGCCGGCACACAGAAGCCACCGCAGCACGGCCACGCAGAGAGATAAATCAGGAATCTGGAACAACAAAGGTCGAAAGCTGCAGCAGCGCGCGCTCTGCAATGCCCATACACTTCAGGAATGAGCGGGGCAGTGTCGCGGACGTGAGGATCCAATGGATCTGGTTCAATGCAGAGTAGGGGGCAGACATTGCTCCCGTTGGGGGTTGGGGTGACACAGACACAAGGAGAAATTTTTTAAAAATGACAAAAATGTACCTATCTTAACAACAAACAAGCAACAGCACATGAAAAAGGGTTGGGGTGGAGTCCCATTTAATCACCATGCGACGCTGGCTGCATGTCCGGATGGATGCTGGAACCACTGGCTCCAGACTGACCTTGGCCAGGCGTGGTGCATCGTGCCAGTTGCGCCCAAGGCCGGCGACCTCACGTACCCAGTAGTCCATGTAAATAAATACGAATGCATCAAGGGCTGCTTCCTTCCTTATACACTGCGTACCATATAATATAACGGAATAATTGAGAGTTAAGGCTTGTCTGTTTATTCCACTGGATCTGGTGCAGTGCAGAGTAGGGGGCAGACATTGCTCCCATTGGGGGTCGGGGTGACACAGACACAAGGAGAAATTTAAAAAAAAAAGGAATAAGCGGGGCCGTACCGCGGACGTTGGCTTTGAACGTCGTTCCTCATTCTGGGCATAATTAAACGATGTGCCGTTATCTAATTTGCGTCTAATAGCGGTATCTCTCCATGGAAGATAAACGCAGAGACATGTTTATTTCCTTTCTTCATATTTACGATGCAGTGAACCTCAGCATGAATATTTGCAAAGCTATAATAAACTTGTCACCCTCGGCTCTTTCCGCTTGGCGAGCTGTCGAAATCCGAGCACGCATGGGTGCCAAACCGTGCCTGTCTAACATCTACAGCACACCTTCATGCAGCTTGTACCTACATGTCTGCGAGTGGGAGGGATTGAAAGGGCAAGGGCGCCTGCAAGACAATGCTGAGATTCAAGCCACGTAAAAGGTAAAAACGAAATATCAAATAAAAAACAAAAAAATACATCCTTTATCAGAATTCTGCCAAGAGCACAATGCGAATGTGGGCATAAGAATGGGGGACAGTGAGTGAGAAGACGCCACAGAGACGAAGGGACTGATGGCCGCGCGGCTGCACTGGAAACAATCAGACAAACAACAATGAACAAACAATAACTGCAGACACACACAGCGCATAAAACCACAAAAAAAAATTCTACCTTCCCGTCTGAGGCAAGGTGTTCCAATGTACAAGTAATAAAATATCAAAGCGACATAGAATATAAGATCTATTGATTACTGATCTGCACATAAACCTATGAAAACGTATGAAAATATGATGCCGAACGTGTTGAGAGTAAGATTTTCACGAAGAAAACACAGTAGAGCGAGCAGCGTTGCCCACTACAGGTTGGTGGAAGCTCTGTGCAAGGCTGGAAGCTGGATCCACTGGATCTGCTGCAATGCAGAGTAGGGGGCAGACATTGCTCCCGTTGGGGGTTGGGGTGACACAGACACAAGGAGAAATTAAAAAAAATGACAAAAATGTACCTAGCTTAACAACAAACAAGCAACAGCACATGAAAAAGGGTTGGGGTGGAGTCCCATTTAATCACCATGCGACACTGGCTGCATGTCCGGATGGATGCTGGAACCACTGGCTCCACATGCAGACTGACCTTGGCCAGGCGTGGTGCGGCGTGCCAGTTGCGGCCAAGGCCGGTGACCTCACGTACCCAGTAATCCATGTAAATAAATACAAATGCATCAAGGGCTGCTTCCTTCCTTATACACTGCGTACCATATAATATAACGGAATAATTGAGAGTTAGGGCTTGTCTGTTTATTCACACATATTCTGTTTTATTAAATTCTAATTGCTTTAAAAGTTAATTTCCTGATAGACAAGCTTGCACACTGAAACAGACGTGCTTATCATCTTCACAGGGGAATGAAAAAACCGCAACATTTTAGAGCCGGGAAGATACCATCACCATTTTATCCAATTCTCAAGTTACTAATTTCAAACACTGAATGTGCTGGACAGTCTCCATTCTAAATGGGGTGGTAGTAGCCTAGTGGGTAACACTAGGGGTGGGTAAGACGCAGGTTCAAGTCCCACTTGCTGTTTTGCTTGTCACTGAGCAAGACACTTAACCCTAAGTTGCGAAAGGGGGACTGTCCCTGTAACTAGTCGTTGTAAGAGTGTTTGCAAAATGGCGTACATGCAATGTAAACTATACCCATCCTCCCTCAGTCCCACAACAGAATCCATTCTACTTTTCTGTATATAATTGGTCAGCAATAAAACACAATATCTGGCAACAGCACTATTGTTCTTCATCTTTTAAACAATGAAATAGTGTCGATTTTAAACAGATTCATGCAGAACCATGTGCGACCATGACCAAAAATCTCAAAAAGCTGAAAACACTACCTTAATCATTTTTCCTAATATGACACTATAGGGGAAGACGCTTATTCTCATAAAGAATAGGTCACAGCAGCAAGGATCCTCCCATGAATTCCAAACACTCCACTTAGCAGCCCAAATTAGGGTGCGGTTTTGCGATTGCTTAAGAAACACCAGCCTGCCTTTTTCTGATTGTCGCATGGTGAAATGGATGATTTGACCATATGCTCCTCGGCACTTTGATTACCAGCAGAAAACACGTGTGGAAGATGATTACCATTTATATTGCCTTCAAGACTGGCTATAAAATATTACTCTTCTTTTGGCTTTGTTTTATCCAGTGATGCCACGTCACACTGAGCATGGGTAATGGGGTTTTGTTGCAACACTCTGTTACCCCCCTCCCCCCACCAATGTTTTCTGTGACATGCCTGCATTTCAGGAAGCCGGGCTGCCACGGTCAATATGTGACAGGGAAAAGTCTCCTGCGAAGGCCTACGGTGAGCACATAATACACAATCCACATACAAAAAGCAATCTATTTCAATTCCCACTCTCGCACTGCGGCCACTCTCATGCCCCTGTGATTTAAGACTGGCCTTTAATAGGTGTAGTGTGGCTATATCTCAGCCTGTGCACAATCAATGGGGAAATTCGAGCAGGCAATCTCATACTCTGGCGATAAATGGAGAGCGCCATTTACTATATGGCAAGTGGCACGCAGGGATTGAAAATCCTGATGGTATCTGGGCCGGATCATGCTGTGTTTTCTGGTCGTGACCTTCTGGGAGAACATGCAGGCAATCTCCAAGGACAGAGAGAATTCCCGTCCATGCCCTCAAACCATTCCAGAAGATTCCCAGAAAATGCACACAAGCAAGCTAATACAATAGAAACAGACTTTAGAGTCTGTTCATTTGTACTGAATGCATGAACATTTAAAAGAAGCAGCAGAGCTCAGTCATCAGCTCTGCAAAATGATAATTAGGTGGAATAGTGTTGCTTGCACATTTTCATCAGGTTTGTTCTCTTGATTGAAACTATTGTTCTGCTTTCCCGTGTAAATACTTCATCACAATAGCAATACACCATAAATCGTATGCCCCTGCCAGGTGTGAAGTCAGCTTTTTCCCCTGCAATAAGCATAAGATATTACAAATAGGGCCCCCTTGTGGTCTCTACTCACACTCCAGACTACTTCAGAACTGGAATGCATTTAGTCCGGTTCACATAAAGCAATGACTGGAATGAGAAAGAAGGAATGAGCCGGAAATTGGGGAGGAATCAGTTAATTGCTGCGCCGTGCAACAGCTGAGATCCAATAATGTCGACTCAGGCTCCCTCGTCTTTCTTCTTCTTTCTCCTGCTTTTCCACCCTTTCCCAACACACTCGATCTCCGCTCCTCAACGCTGCTTTATTTCCTGTACGTGAGCCTCTTGTGCTCTCCTGTCACCTCTGCTCATGGTTGTTTGACATGCTGGTGTCTCGGCAGTGTATCAGACATGTTTTGACACGTTTAGCGACCCCACCCCCACCCCCAACGCTACACCTACAGCGTGGCAGAGTCGCCGGCTCTACACCGGCACAACTAATCCCGCCAGTGAGACGTGACTGGATGAGAGAGCCGAGGAAAATGAGGCTGCCGACGTCCCCTCCCAGCTGATAACGCTGCCAGCCACAGGGAGGGTGCAAGGGAGACCGAAAGGTCAAGTGAGTTCAAGACCCACTGTCAAAGTGTTTCACGGGGCAGGGCTTCCTTTTTATTTTCTCCTGGTGCACAATTCGCTCATTAAGATCGGGACTAAGATCTTGGTGTCAATTTCTGCCTTACATGCTGATATGTGTGTTTTCAGGTTCTGGCTACAAGATCTCTTTGCACTTCATAAGTACAGGCTTTGTACAGAAAAAAACACGCTTGTAAGATAAGATAAGATAAGATAAGATAAGATAAGATAAGATAAGAAGAACTTTATTTATCCCGAGGGAAATTTTTTGTCAACAACATGCTCAATGCAGTAGGAGAAGCAAGAGGAATAAATTATATTTACAAAAAATTGTACAATAGAGCAAATATCAAAAATAGCTTAAGGCTCAATACCAATAATGATGTTACTATATCCAGCGAAATGCCCGAGATAGCGCTAAGTGACATAATGATTATGCCATGGGTACAAGTGAGAGGGGGTAGCAGCGGCAGCGTGTGCATGGGGGTACAAACAATCATTCAAAGACATCCAGGTGAGTAGTATCGCACATCTGAGTGAAAAAACATTTGTGTTTGAATAGCCCTGAAAAAATCACCTACAGAGCAAGGACGAGTCACAGAGCAAAAGCCACAGAGCAAATATAAGGTTGTAAAAAGGAGCGATAACACCATATCTGCAATAGGAGAAACGGTTTCAGCTTTTACTAGTATGAATTTGCTCATCGTAGCTTTGCATTTCACGGCGGCTTCGGTCACAGAACAATCAGCTTTAAGTGGGCTTACGGAGGCGTTACAAGCACCCCTGGGCTTTTACAAGAGAGTGCTACCAGAAGCCCTCACCAGCCGCGCACCTCACCAAGGCGCAAAAGTCCTCATGTGCGGTGTCTTCGGCAACAGCATTATCCACCGGGAGGGTCACTGCTACTTTTAAAGTGGTCGCCCTCGCTGATCTCATAAACATTCCGGGGGACGTCTGAGGGCGGCTTAATCCAGGCCGAGACGGAGCTGCGTGATCAGGGTCGCCGATGATGAGCTGGCTGGTGAGTTCACTCCTAATGATGAATTTCAGTATCATGTCATAAGACGTATATCATGCTGTTGTAAGACCTATGATGTTTTTTTGGTCTTTTTACCTTTTTTTGAGACTTCTCTTAGCTTTTACAGACAATCCTACAGTCTTGTTTTCAATAAAAATAATGTCCTATAAAATAATATCTAAAATGTATTTAGTTATTAATATATTAGCTATAAATTATTGAGTGTGTATTATGAGGTGTAAATCTGTCCTGATTTGTTCGCTGCTTCATGTTGACCAGCCCTAAAAGCATTCATTGCTTTCAACAGATTTTCCACACCCCTCACCAGAATAGCACTGTGCACCCCCAATTCAAGAACAAGTTTCTGAGCCAGTGAGTTGCAATTTGCTAGCTGATGTTAATAACATGAACATGTTTATCATCATGATATCTATCAGAACCGTCCAGCCCTGTCTGGGGAAATCTGATTAATATGTAATCATATAATATGTAAAAAACATATTACAAAACATACATCAGCAGGTCTGATATAAGAATGTGTAGTATCTACTTGAGGATAAATTTATTTATGGATCATTTGTTTTAATCCAAAGGAAGCCTTCTTATTGCCCATACATTGCAATATATAACATTACAGTGTGATCTTTTACATTACAGGAACTGTCAACCTGGGGCAACTCAGGGTTAAGTATCATCCTCAGGCACACAGTGGTAGTAGAAGGGATAAAACATTTTACTAATAATTATAACTAACATATTATTCTGATCACGAATCTTTGTTCACGGCAAGTCTCTGGTATATTTGGAGTTTGGTATTGGCCACATTAGCTATTATCTACAGAGGTGTTCAAATTCAGAGCAGGTGTGATTGAGTCTGCTGCCCCTCAGCGCTAATTTGTCCACGTATTACACTCATCAGCTGAGAGAGTGGGCTGATGGGTAGAGAGCACCAGGGGAACATCTGCGCTCACATGATAAATGGGAAGAGTTACAAGAGGCCACACACCTTGGAAAAGGGTCTTTGGCTGGTTTTCAACATTCAACGTAAGAAAAAAAGACAAAGAGCTCAGTGTCCCACCGTTTCATGCTCTGCCTATTTGATTCCTGGTGTGGGAGGGAGGGGGATGATGGGGGAACACTCCATTCATTAGTCATCGTGCAGCATGCCTATTGGCAGGGTAACCACAACCAGCCGCCAAAAACGAGTCTTTCAATTTGGCCATACCATTTTAATTCATTTTCACAGCGAGGGAGCTGAAACGGGATGGGATTGAATGCAGCCTGAGTTCGTTTTCCCCCATTTAAACAACACTGTGATGAGCGAGAAACCGGAGCTGGTCCAGCAGAACGCCTTGTTCAAAAGAGCTTCAGATTAACTAGTTGGGATCGTTAATTTACGCTGGGAAAGAAGTGGTATTATTAGTCTTACAGGAGAGTCACACATGCCTCACTCGGAGGATGGAATGTAACTCATATAAATGGTGCCAAACATCAAAGCAATGTACTCTTGTCCCAAACCACACTGATTAAATCATGGTTTAATACTGATGCGCGTTTGTAGCCTCAGGTGTGATATAAATTCAATGATATAAAGAAAGAACAGCGGAGATGTGGACGCTGATGAACATTCTTAATACTGTATACTGTTTGCAGTTGTGTGTGCTCAACTCACAATAAAGACCATTTGGTGACCTGCACTTACATTTTTTTAACCAAATGTATTTATTTATGTATTTTAAGGCTATCATTGTAATTGCACAAATCACAATGAATTAATCGTGGTTCATTCAGAAGACCAAGACTTGCTATAATGAATTGTCACGGCTGCCGTTCCACCACCAGACCCCCAGGTGGCGCATATGCACACCTTGAGTCACCAACCCTGGAGAAGATCAAGACAGACCCTGACCTCATTTTTTGGATGATCCTTGCCTGCTCTTGTTAAAACCCCATGACCTTTGACCCTCGCTCCCTCTACAACGTTGCTTCCGCCTTCGCCTGCAATGATCCAAGTCCTCCTGAGCGATGTTCATCTCCTGCCATGGAGAAGACACCCAGATGGAGTATCGAGTGCTCCCGCTCACACTCATCATGCATGGCAGTAAGGACTGAATTTCACATCCATATCATAGTTAAGTCCCCACACCCCATTCCGTATAAATTCATCCCAACAGCCTTTATTGATTGACGGATTGTGGCCCTTTTGTTGTTAAAAGCATTGCTGCAAGGCTGGGTGACAAAGGAGAACTTTTTACAGTGAGCTGCTAATAGAAACGCTTGGTGCAGTAGCAACAACCACTCAGATACAACGCAACACCAGATAAATGACACGACATACAATGTCAAATTTAGCAGATAGAAATAACCAAAGCATAGCAGATGTTGCTAATATCAATTCATTTACATTTACATTTTTTACATTTACAGCATTTATCAGACGCCCTTATCCAGAGCGACTTACAATCAGTAGTTACAGGGACAGTCCCCCTGGAGCAACTTAGGGTTAAGTGTCTTGCTCAGGGACACAATGGTAGTAAGCGGGATTTGAACCTGGGTCTTCTGGTTCATAGGCGAGTGTGTTACCCACTAGGCTACTACCACCCTCATTTGTTTAATGTGTGCCTCTGCAAATGCATTCGAGTGAGTTAGCGCCAGATAGTAGAAATAGTGAAAAACCGAATCTCCACATAATGAACCAAATCATGTACCTGAAACTTCATCTCACCCCACTCACTCAAACAGCCACAATCTTCAACCACCCCGAGCCAATCAGGCATCTTAATTAGCCCAGCGCCTCAACTTACAGTAATCAGTGTGAGACGAAGCAGAGCGAGAGAGAGAGGAGAAGCAGGGAAGCAGATTTGTTGCTCTCCAGGGAAGAGTTCCCACCTACAGCTGTTCTACGTGCTCCGTGGCGGACCACTCACATCGGCGTATGTGATCTCCACCCTGGTAGAGCTCTTCCAAGAGGTCCTCTCAGGCAAAGGCCAAGCAGGCATGTACAAACATAGACATTTATACATACACACCAACATATTAAAGAGGTCAACACACACATGCGCAATTCCCCTAACTTACCGGACTGTGCAAGGAAACTGGAGCTCCTGGTAGAAACCCAGAAATGCTCAAATCCAGATCTCCTCCTTCCTAAATAAGCCCAGTGTAAAGGCAAACCCGCTTCTGTCACTGTTTCTAAACCTAAACCTTCAACCATGTGTAGATTAAATGTGTAAAATCATGGTGTGCATTCAAATCTTTTGATGAATGTGTTTCATTGTGTTTCAGAGGCTCCAACACAAGACAAATGCAAGGCAACACATTCCTTTCAAAAACACAAAACAAAGAAAATCTGTTTGGCAGAACCTCAGTTGCAGATAAGAATCAGGGTCTTACACTCAGGTCTGCTTCTTGTTTAAGAATCCCTTTTCAAAGGATCTGAGTGCAACTCTACATCAGAGCAGCGCAACAAAGCAAATTGCCAAACCATTTTCTATACTTCTGCCAGAGGCACCACCTCAAAATGTGAGAAATACCACTCCACCGGAGGTCAGACTCCATAATCATGAATATTTCACAGCACTTTTCCACCATTAGCTCCCCTCCCATACAGGCTATGCCCATGAATAACAACATGGTGTTATTTTCCCATGTTTTGCAAATGGCTGGTCATGGTAAAACCAGGGAATCATAGTAAATAATACTGTATTGTCCGATACAGTAACAATGAAGCAAGGAAACATTTGGCACCATCTACCAATAATGCAATCTTAGTCTAGATTAAGACAATGGCAATTTTTCCTATTCATTTTTACAAATAATATAATATCTTTTGGTCAGCACAGTAAATGGCCTTTTAAAACCCGATAACAATTAGACAGCGGAAGCCCTTTTCCCAGGACAGAGCCTCTTTCTCTTAAAAGTAATGAAGTAGCTCCCTATGGGCCGACTTTAAACTGTGGTGGGTATCCGGTTGGTCCATTCAAGAAATCTCTCTCAATTTTCTTCATTTTCGGTCATTGTTACATTAGTGTAAAGTACATCCTATCAAACATCAAATTCTCCTTCATAAACTAATTCCATTTAGTTGCTGGTGAATAAAGAGTAGCGGTCTATGTTGCACCATTTTAAAGGGTGTGCGAATTTACATATATATATATTGATTTCAGCACATTCTTAAAAAATTAAAAGGTGTCTTGAATAATTTGCCTTGATTTCAGCCCTGGCATCATCAAAAGTTGAACGGCGGGGTGTGAACCTTTGATATTCACAGTAGACCTATCATTCTTCTGTACTATATTTTTTTTAACAAGGCTGCATCTTAGGGACGTCAAGCCTGGCTGTGATGTTAACAGATCAATAGCACCACTTGGCTCAGCGCTTTTGTCTCGTCTCCCACTGTGTGCCCCCCAAAAATAAATAAATACAACTAAGCAAGAAGTCCAATGAAATACCATTACACTCAGATTGTCACTTTTCATCTAAGCATGGCTACACTCTTACACTGACATGGCTCTATTATCAGCCATGCATATTTAATATATGTGGCCATATAAAATATTTATAAATGCATATGTAGTAACCTTACAAGAAACATCAACTGTTCAGCCTAGTTCATTCACAATTTCACACAATGCCAGACAGCCAGTCCATCATGCACTCCTACGCATCCACAAACCACACATCTGTGGTATTTGTTCAATTTAAGGCATAATATAAGAGCCCCTCTCACGCTTTGGGTTTGAAAGGAGAAAAAAAAACAAGTACCAGTCCCATTTTATTGGCTCCAAATGGTGCCAAGGATGTCAAATCTGATCTATTACAGCTTGCCTGCTCTTGTCAGACGTTCCTGGGAGGGGAAGTGCCCTTATCGGCACCACTTCGTTAGCACAGAATCAGGTCAGGCCCAAGGAAGTGTCCAAATTAGACTTCCTGCCAGGAGCAGGGCTCACAACAAAGGGCTTTCATGTGTCAACAAGAAGGAGAGCGGTGACCAGTATGTCCCAGCGTGGTTTCTGCAAATCCCAAACCGAGTCCAACTAAGAGCACTGCTCCTTTGTCTGCACTATGTTTGCAATGTTTTATTTTGTCCCTTTGATAACTTTCTTTTTTTTTTTTTTTTATTTTCCACGTGTTTAACATTAATGGCTCCGGCTCAAGCAGGCAGAAGATGAAAGGGGATTGAATCTCATACCTGTGCCGCTGATACCATAAATATCCAGTAGATGATGTGTACAACGGGCCAGAGGCTCGCTTCGAGTTCCTCATTGCACAGAAACATCAACAGGCCACAGCAGACCAGGGAGCCTAAACGGGGCCTTACCTTCTTCTGGTCCTCCAGCTTTTGACTCGTGGACTTCTTGGCATGCTTGCTGGTTTCTGACGGTACATCCATCCCCCAGGAAAAAAAATTATAACTCCCCCCCCCAAAAAAAATCAGAAGGCAAGCCAAAGACCGTGGGAATAAGAGTGGGCAGGGTTGGGCTACAGAGAGCCAGAGGAGCCCAGTTCCCAGGTCACATCTTCTTTTCACCTCAGTGCCGTCATGGAACAACTCAAAGGCTTTATGGGCAGAGGGATGTTGTGTTTTTTAAAAAACAGAGCGGATTTGGACAAAGAAAGGTCATCCAGGGTCACCCAGTAGGGTTTCACGTCAGTCGGCCAAAAACACAGGCATTTTTAGGAATAGAGGAAGAAAAAGACAATATCCACAGTAAAAGGTAATGTTTCCGAGCTGGAAAATAAAAAAGACCCTTTTCTCCTGAATCTTCTTCAATGCCGAGTGTTTGTCCGTGTCCCTCACATCTGTAAAACAGAGGCACAGAAACTTAAGCATTAACACATGCTGGGACCGACAACAACCACATCTCCGTAATTAACAAGTCCCACAAGGATGACCACCAGATTGATATCATGTGACACCCTCTAGGCATTATATAAAACATATGAGTGAAGGGAGACGGGGGTCTTGGGGGAAGGGGGAGTCTGCATATCAACGTGAGTCTGTTGCTGCTATAAACACCTTGTTTGTTTTAAAGCGAGAGACTAGTTTCAGGAAGATTAAGTCTTACGAATTCCAAGAGGAGTCCAAACTCAAAGCCATAATCACAGGATGCATAGACGCACCCCTCTGGCAGCCTTCAAATAAACCAGGGTATCGACAGGCAGTTGGGTTTTGAGATCTCAATGGATTGAGGATTCTTATGCTTATTAGAACTTAATGGAAATTAATATTTGTCTATATATCTCTATATTTCACCTTTTTGTGCAAATGTGCTTATTCTGGTCAAGGTGGCCGGGTGTACTTATCCCCATTATAATAAACACCAGCCATACACATACACTTGAATCTGGAAGTTATTCACTGTGATTTTTATTTCAAATAAATTAGCCAAAAATGTATTCACATTTTTTCACATGGTCATTATGCATTTAATCCAATAAGGCTGTAACATAACAAAATGCGGAAAAAGTGATGCGCTGTGAAAACTTTCTGGATTCACTGTATCCAGCCAACACTGTCAATTATTCAATTCCCCAAATTATGCAGATGTCAGAATTGAATACTGTAGATAAAAAGATAGTTTTGACATAGAAATTCTGCTTTTTCTACTGTGGTTTGTGCATGAAAAATTCTGAAATAAGTTTTAGGAATGAATATTGAACAGAACTGAATGAGAAATCAAATCAACATGAAACATTTGGAATTGAAAACTGAATCAGGAAATCAGTGGTGAGTCCTACTTTGACTTTGCACCACTGTTCGACTGCTGTGCTTTAAAGAATGTGGCAATAAAGTTTAATTATGATTCTTACTATGCTTCTGAACACATAAATTCCTCCTTGAAATACAACATGCAACATTATAAGTTCACCACAGTCCAAGCACATCAAGGACTGTTGATTAAAGCTTATTGCATTGCAATCCTGATTAGGTATGAGTTTAACTCAAGTCGGTGGTAAACTTTGCCAATTCCCCCGTTTGTTGTGTACCAAACACAGATTCCACTTGATAAGATAAATGTCACATCTCATCAGATCACAGAATTTCTGCCACTCTGGGTTTATGGCAGAAAAACATTCTGATTTGAGCCCTTTGTTGTAAAAATGGCATTGGTTGTGTTTATTTCCAAAAGCATCTGAAATGTCCTATTTTCATACGGATTGTGGAGAAAGCACAGCGGACACCTTGTTTGAAGAATGAGGGGGGGGAAGCTGCCAAAATCAACGAATGCCCCGGCAGATGCACCGTAACCACGTAACCACGCACCAACCACACGCTGCAGAGTGCCAGCTGCTTCCCAGGGCACGGCTACATAAGACTGTCTCTTTATGCATTTTACATGAGCACTAATATTCCATTTCTGTCTCCTGTAACGCAGCGAAGGGCTGCGGCACACTTTCCATTAACCGCGACACAACAGCCACAGTCTGCAGGGTCGGCCAATAACGCCGATCTAGGCCATTAGATTCATTATAATGTCTTTCAGTGCTGACACGGGACTCAGACATTCTGTTTATTAGCTGCTGTGCTGCAGACAGCATTAGACACCAAGAGAAGTGTCCTTAACAGCCCCTCTATATGACAAGACGCGATGTGTGGTGTATACAATGTGTCGAAACATTTTGAATAAGGCCACAGCAGGCTAGGCTGTGATTGACAGCTAAATAGATAGGGGATGGGAGGAATAACAGGTGTCTTTTCTTTTTTTTTCTGAGTGATTACACGATATTCCACAGTTACCATGAGATTTCCCTGCATCCCATCAAAGGGGGGAAGGGATTGGACATTCCCTTTTATGTGTCACAGCAGAGGCATTAAACAGGTTGTAATTGCGGGGTACTTTGGGGGACCAGATCGCTGGGCATGTGCACCCCTCCATGTAATTAGCGAAACTGGTGCAGAGCTAAGTGCCCCTGTGAGCCATCATCATTCCTGTGAAGTGCCTACCCTTTACAGACAGAATTCTGCAGGGCCAGAGCTGCACCTCGGCAGGCATGAAATGCATCAGTTTTTACATATATGAACCTTAAAGAAAACTGTGATGGATACTGAACATTGTAAATCACCACAGGGGACAACATGTGCATCAGTCTGCCAATAATTCGACTGTAAATCTTTGCAGAGTGCTAGTAATTCAGTCCCATATAAGCATTTTTTAATGCAAGTGAGCTAACGACTTGACAGTTGGAGCCCCAAGTGTTGATATTTATAGGCTGGCAGTGGCCTTTGACCTTTTTTTTTTTTTCATTTCAATGCTTGTTATTGGCCGAGTACCAGTAGAGTTCCCAATGGTCAATAAAATATGATGCATCACCCAGGACAGTCGGCTCAATTTTGGAAGATGTCAATGACGATCACAGATCAAGTCCCCTGCAATGCCATTACAGACTGTCTATTTAACTAGTGAGAGTTCAAAGGTCATCTCTTTAAAAAACCTATTTGTACATTTTTTGGACCTGAGCAATAATAAGAAGAAAAAATCACAGGATCTAGCTACCCACCCAGCAATTTTGAGGGAGATAATATCCATCACATTCAAGCAAAACTGTCAGTAAAATGGGAGGAGCCAATTGCGATGACTGAGAGTTCTAACACATTCCTCTTCCATACATTCTGTCAATATCTCACCCAAAATATTGTAAAAATGTGCCAGTCACATTATTTTTCAGACCACAACCACTTAAAAATCAGCCAAAAATTTAAAATATATAAAATTCAAATCAATCCAACCTGGCAACAGTGACCACAAGAACCTGTCACCTCCCTTCCTCCTGCAATTTGACTTTTTTTGCCATAGACACAACTCAACAAGTGAATGTAAATGTCCCCAACATGTCATGTCTTACACAGTGCAACAAAATTAACCCCATTAACACTAAGACATTTCTCGTCACATTTCCAAGACACAAATAAATCTTATGTTGAGGCCTGTAAGAAATACAGAGACGTAAATGATTGGAAATGACATGTTGATGCGATAAAAGAAATAGGATATATTTTGCTGTGGCCGAATCATGCTCTTGTCCATCACGGATTACACGACAGCAGAGTAACATCACCCGAACGCATAATCAACGTATAATCACCAGTCAGGCCCTGACAGTCTGTCCTCCCAGCTCTCGGAAAGACAAAAGATGAGCTCATTTCACAAGCAATAAATTGATTTCACCCATCGCCTTCAAGTGTTTCATTCCTAACAGCCAGTTTAAAGTGGAAAAAAACAGGAACCAGGAAGCATGGTAGTCTGGGAACCAGAATGGGGATTTTACATTTACATTTACAGCATTTATCAGACGCCCTTATCCAGAGCGACTTACAATCAGTAGTGACAGGGACAGTCCCCCTGGAGCAATTTTTTTTTAGGGTTAAGTGTCTTGCTCAGGGACACAATGGTAGTAAGTGGGATTTGAACCCGGGTCTTCTGGTTCATAGGCGAGTGTGTTACCACTAGGCTACTACCCATTTTAGAGGTAGAATGGAAATGTCACTCTAATAATATGGCAAACGAGGCGATATAGATACAGATAAGCCAGGAGACGGGAGAAAAGGACGATGCACATGTCAGACATGAGCAGTTAATGCCGTTGCTCAGCCAAAACACGCAGCATCATTCGGAATGAATAAGTCTGCTGTCTGTCCCAATTCAGCACCATGAACAGGGCAGGCTGGATGAAATGAAATGCTTAATGCATCTCAAATGTGGTGTGAACTGTCATACAGTTGGAAGTTCAATCTCTTAAATTATCAGAATCTGCAAAGAAAAGAGAAAAACAACCTCCTTCAGAAGTGTAATATGCACTTTTTTCATGTGGTTCAAGGCACAGTGTTATGTGCCAAACGTGGGGCTTGCTTGCTTACTAATGTAGTGGCAGGCTCCTCCCATTTTGAAGGTCCTCTATCATGAAAATTTCACTTCGTGAGATTATCTAACATTAGTACGAATTCCCCTAGCCTGTTCCCCTAACCTGTAAGTGTGCTTTGGTCATTCCGCTTTGCCGTTCAGAGAGTGGAAGCTTAGACAGTCGGCTCTGGAATTTGTCCCCTTATTTCATCATAAGGGGAAAGGTCACCTCCCTTTTCTCATGCTTTGCCTGGCCAGGGAATTTCTCAACCTTCCCCTAAAAAGAAACTCCACCGACAGTCATGGCTTGAAAACACGTAAAGCATTGCGGTAGCTCTGTGATTGGATGTAAAACACAAATGCATGTTTTTAGTACCGACACGCGAGACTGCAAGGTTTATTTATTTTCTCTTCTTCAAAATACATAAAACTAACGAATGGTTCTGCCTAGAGGCCACCTTTGACCTTACATTAGCAAACAAGCCCCACACATTTGGCACCTAGTGACAAAGTCTGACTGCATCTGAGTTTGAGTGTGTGTTCAGGATACCTACTGTAGCAAACGCAAGGGTGCCAGAAGGACATGCAAAGTAACACGATTAAAGCCATGAGCCAAAATGCAAATCAAGCCGAGTCATTACAGCCATAACAGACTGAAACAGTTGGGAGCCGCCACACAAATCCATTCTGCTACATCCCTGAATGACGTGGTCCAATCCAAAAATCCCAACTGAAATGAAAGACAAGTCAGTGAGAGCCTGTGCATGAAATAACACTAGGACGTGAAAGAGATGCTTGGATCAGACTGAAAACTGCCCCCTTCCACTGAAGCGAGCTTTTTCTTCTTTAAAGATTATGAAGATGACCGATAGTTTACAGTACGATCGTAAAAGTAAAGTAAATGTAAATGAAAATAGATCTCAGTGACATTAAATCTCCTGTAATCGGTGCAGCAGCATTATTAATTTCTTCAATGCAGAAACTACATGAAGTAAACCTGTGGTATGGGTGTTGATGGGCCTCAAGACTGTTCAGGGGTTAGTATGTGGTAGTAGGGTGGAGGTGGCCTAGCGGGTAACACACTCGCCTATGAACCAGAAGACCCAGGTTCAAATACCACTTACTACCATTGCGTCCCTGAGCAAGACACTTAACCCTGAGTGTCTCCAGGGGGACTGTCCCTGTCACTACTGATTGTAAGTTGCTCTGGTTAGGGTGTCTGATAAATGCTGTAAACCAAACCATTACATAGAGGCACTGTTACAATGAGACCTTTTTAGGATACTTGTTATACTTTATTCATCATTAAACAGTGCGTAAGTAAGTAAGAATTCTAAATCCTAAGCAAAGTCAATTTTGATGGTATTGGTATTGGTGGTTGTGTGCGTGTGTGTGTGTGTGTGTGTGTGTGTGTGTGTGTGTGTGTGTGACATGCTTTGCTGCGATATGCCGCTGTCCTCTAGAAATGCTTTGAGAGACTATTTCACGGAACCTGCTAATTGGACCAAATCTGTACTGGTGCAAGGAAAGGGTCTCATCGCTGGTCCCAAAAGATCCGATTTAATATACACTCCTCCTAAAAAGCCTCGCGATGCAGAGGCTTGCATGTTTACTGAGTTATGAGGCTTCAGGTAAACGCCAGAGAGACCTTGTGTGTTTTTTGGGGCTGCACACCTGTAGGCAAGCGTCACACAATTTCAGGGATTTTCAGCCGAGCACTAAAATCCCTACGGGCACAACAGAGGAAGGTCCATTCCAGCAGGACGGAGAAGACTGAGAACAGTCAGCAATTCATCATGAAGCGTGTAGCCTTAGGAAACTTGTCGCCGCCCGTAAGCGGCACTGAGGTGGGAACGCAAGCGAAACCTCGGTTCAACGCGCCAGCGCTGTTGAAGATGTGTGATGCTGAGAAGAAGGAGCACGGTCACCTCCTGTAACCTGACTGCTGTATCAGACCGACAACGACAGCGACTCACCCTAGCTTCCTTGTTGTCATGGCAACGCAATTATAGGCACCCGATGCATCCTTGGAAGGATTCAGATAGAATATTGCCATTCAGTGACAGCAACAGGGGAATAATACATATATAATCAGCGATTGTAGAATTCTGAAAGTGTTGCTATTTATGCCAGTTTCACGACCAAAAACCAAAAGCACTTAAATTGGTCGTAAGATGTCGCATGATTCCAACATCTCAGCTGCCATATACACAGAAATTAACTGACATGCACAATTAATGTAATTTTTCCATACTTTTGACAATTTCACTAGGATGGTACACTCAAAAAAAGATTTGGGTTAAATTAATTCAATTCTGACACCTATTTCCACACATTTGAATTCTGCTATTTGAAACTAAGGCAGGCAAATAGGACCCTCTTTTTTTTTATTGAGCATTATTTTATTTTAGTATGGTGGGTGCTGGTTTAGCTGGATGAACCCTCCACATCCCATGAACTTTGAACTCGTATTGGTGTCGTACTGGTTAGTGAAGCCTGTTTCAGCCCTTTTTGTCATTTTTCCTGGCTGGTCACTAAATAATAAATACTTGGCCACCGATTCTCCGGCATCTGACTCATGCTCGCTGCCAGGTGTGTTTCTAGAAAATATCTTCAGGGCTTCCTGGCCAGCGGTGAGGCAGACCTGCTTCGGATACACAATGGAATGATGGGACTGACCCCGTTTTCCCTGTTGTCACAGTAACGCAGTAACAGGCAGACGGGACATGCCCGAAGGGCTTCAGGTACACGACGTGTGTGTACCCCGCCCCTTTCGCTCTCTCTATCTCTCCTTTTCTTCCTCCTTCTTTCAACCATCTAAAAAAACAGAAAGAAAAAGAGAGAGGGAGAGAAAGCAAAAGTTCAACAGCTGCCTGAACTCCCGACAGAGCTCGTCTGTTCCGAGATCTGCGCCTTGTTTTTGTCGCTTTTCGCATGCAATGGCACTGAAGTCCGAGCGAGAGGGGCACCACCCTCCCCTTTGTTCTCCCCGCGCTACCCCACTCGCTGCGACACTCCCTCTGTCAGACGTTGCGAATGCATCCCGCGGTTCACACCACTGCATTGTTTCCAGACTCCGCTGAACAGAGGAAGAGGCAGAGAAGAAAGAGCCACCTTGATTCATCTCTATTCATCTGAATGTGAAGCGGAATCAAAGCGCAATTACGCTCAGATTACACTAATGCGCCTTTTCCACCAGCCCTCTTTCCCACTCCTCTGTCTCTCTCTTTCTCTTTCTCTCTCAGGAGCCATGTAATCTTGAGTTATTGTGTCGGAATTAAAATCAAATCTCATTACGACCCAAGTCAGGTAGGAACTGGCTGCCGAAAGAGAGTCTACTGAAGCCAGACGGAAAAGGGAGAAAAACAGAGAGGGAGAGAAGAGGCGACAAGTCCTGCTGTGAAATCTGTATTTACACCGCAAACGTGGAAACAAACCCAGTGCAACATGTTTAATTACTGTTATTTCCAATACTTTTGATAAGTTCATGAAGATGGTACAACTTGCACAGCATAAAGGGAACTATTTTGGACCTAAACCGATGAAACAAAGAAGGAACCACAAATCTGTAAATTCGTTTTGTGCATGTGAGGTATTGACTAGTGAACAACCTCCCCACACTTAGCAAGTGATTTGAAATGTATTTTGCCTGTCATTTTATTGGTGAGGGCCTTGTGGTCTAAATTCTAAAAAACTTTGACCCTGAACATGATCATGTCATAATCCCTGAGTCTGAAGAAGCTCTTCAGTGCGCTACCGGATCGCACATTGCATAGTGCAGTCAAAACTCCAAAGTCTCAAATTATTTGTTAAATAGTGCACATAAATAGTACATAATGGCCGTGATCCACACCAAGAGTAGTGTAGAGCATCATACACTGTGGCCTGTCTAGTGCAGAATAATTTATTGAATAAAATATAGAACATTACCACATGAAACAGTACAGCCAATGTATGTTGTAAATATTATTTTAATAATTTATTTCAAGACGCACTTGAACATGTACTTATCCAAAAACAGCAACACTGATGCCTGTGGCCTGTGGCACACTATCCAGGTCTAGGCAACAAATGTAATGAAGTGAAGTGATTGTCGCATGTGATACACAGCAGCACAGCACACGGTGCACACAGTGAAATTTGTCCTCTGCATTTAACCCATCACCCTGAGTGAGCAGTGGGCAGCCATGACAGGCGCCCGGGGAGCAGTGTGTGGGGACGGTGCTTTGCTCAATGGCACCTCAGTGGCACCTTGGCGGATCGGGATTCAAACCGGCAACCTTCTGATTACAGGGCCGATTCCTTAACCGCTAAATAAAGTAAAGTGATTGTCACATGTGATACACAGCAGCACAGCACACGGTGCACACAGTGAAATTAACCCATTTGCTCGGCCACCACTGCCAATAATTACAAATGTAAAAATGTAATAATTACAAATGGCTGGCACATAATTATGTAGCACTGTGACACGTTTTCTATAGTGAATCCTGCAGAGAAATCTGCATTCGTGCCACAAGTGTGGCAATGCAGAGTGCAACAGGGAACCCCTCCCCCCTTCCACCAATCCGAACGGTCATCACGGGTCAAAGGCCACAGGAGGGATGTCGTAAATGTGGCACGGATTTACAGCCACCCCCACTCCCCTTCTGAACGCCTTGTTTCTCATTGGAGCATTAATTCAACACGAAGCCGCCTTTATTAAGGCGGAACGCGTGTGTGCAATTGTGCGTGATGCACACCACGTGGCAGCGTGGAGCCGCTCTTTCTCCGGCGAGTGTCCCTCTGCTGGTGCTGCTGCACCCCTGCTAAATAAAACAAGCGCTGCAGCTCAATATCTCATTTAATAGGGTGTTGAGGAATTACGCCGCGGTGGGCTGTTACTGCCTCCCCCCGCTCCTCGAGTGTGCAGCCCCCCACCGACACAAGTCACACCCATTCCTTCCGAGTACACTATGGTTATTGAGCAGAGAGGATTGCACCAAAATGGAAGATTACAGACAAGAGTGTTGCTGATGCTATCCACATTGATTGCAGAATCCATCATGATTTTTTTTTTTTTTTTTAAGTGCTTATTTTTTATTTTTTCTTTCGCAACAGTTAGAGACAGAAGTCAACAGGTACTAAAGAAAGCGGCCACCTGAGGGTCACAGAGTGGGGAAAATGACATGCATAATGCAAGCATACCAGCGCTTTACACAGCACTGTGGCTCTGATATTATTTACTAGGGAAAAAAAATGACTTCATTTTATTCCCACACTGTGTAGTTAACCACCCGCTTGGACATGAATCAGGAAATTCATCCGCCCAGGTTCCAATACATTTACCCACCCTAATGAGTTTCTACTAGAAAATATGAAAATTAATCATCTAAGATAAAAATCGGATGACCTGGACACCTGGCCTTGCCGCTTGCTCTGAAACACACTGTAAACACTGAGAGAACTGTGACGGTTGCTTATTTTTCCAAGCGTTCCATGGAGCTGAGTAATTTAGACAGATTAGGATTCATCATCAAGATAGCGTTTGTAATTACACCGAAATGACATGACAAAGCCACTCATGCAATCCCAGACAGCGGAGTGTTGGTCCTCGCTGGTTGATTTTGTTGGTTGTCATAGGGCTCAGACCCAGCAGACAGAAGAACACGGACATTCACTTCTGGAATCAATGGACGCGATGTGCAAGGACCTCCTCCAGTGCCCCATCTTCATCTGGAGTGGGACATGGTTTGGTCCCACGGGCAGGTGCAGAGACTCCAGGATCTGAAGCCTTTCCACATGCAAAGCTAATTACATTTAACAACTAGAGTGTTCCTCAATATGGTGACAGAATGTCAAGTAAACAAAGTTGACCGAGAAGAGATTGTGTTTTTCATTTTATTTTGCCATGCATTCTAATCCAACTGCTAATTTAGCAGCTCTGTCTCGTGTATTTTGCCGTTCTGTGCAGACGCCCAGCTCTATTCACCCAAATAACAAGAAATGCATGCATCTCAAAAATCAACCAATTGGTGAGAGGAAAATGTCATCAAATGTCATCATCTTTTTTGATGCAGCAAGGATCCTGTGAAAGAACATGTCGTAATCCATAACAAAACCTTAATCTTTAATATAAATTGCTTTCATATAAATTCCAGGTAACACATGGTTTCTTAGCATTGGCTTCCAAAATGTTTTTGTCAATAATCCCATTAAAATACATAAATGCCTGTGTATTCTTCAGTACAGTGTGGTTAAATTAAAAGTACATGAATCTGTAAGGATTCGTATAGTACAGAAGGCATGAGTGCTTTGCAGTCCCAAATGAGAGCGGAAGAATGCTATGTTGGTTCTGAGGCAACCAAACCCCTTCGAGAATGCTTCCATTAGCCAGTCAGTGACATACGGCCTCAGACAGAGTCCGACTGGCTGGCCCCACACCACCAGCACCTTCTCAACCCCCATCCCCCTTCTCTCACCTAACAGGTGATCCATCAAATCGCTGTAGATCCATAAACCAGGGGCCGGCACATTACACAGCGATCATCAGCCACCCCAGGCCGGAGTCACCAAGGCACCAGCGGCAATTATCGACCCGGGGAGACAATGAAGACCTCCCCCCATTAAATTAATCAACAGCTCCACCAAGACACTGTAGCGGCTCTGGCTTTACTTCAGAGATATGAAGAGTTCTACAAGTGAATTTGGTGGCCATGGGGAGAGCAGCATGACATCACCTAACACATACACGAAGGGAAGAAAATTGCCAATTATCACTCATTATCTCACTCACTATCTTTAACTGCTTAAGCCTAATCAGGGTCATGGGTGCTGGCACCCAAGCCAGGAAACTTGACACTTGGTACAGGGTGGGGACCCACACATCCCGCATTCACAACCAATTCATCAGTACACTTTGTGAGGGGGTTTAATTTTGGGTGGTCATCATCTTCTGTGCCACTATCTCCTTACTTCCAATGAAGAAAAACAGGATCAATGCATTCAGCATGTACAATTTCTCTCTCTCTCTCTCTCTCTCTCTCTCTCATATATATATATATATGTATATATATATATATACACACACACACACATACATATATATATACACACACACATTATATATATATATATATATATATATATATATATATATATATATATATATATATATATATATATATATATATATATATATATATATATATATATATATATATATAATATGTGATTAACTCTATTAACTAATATTTGCCTGTCTAAATAACTGAAGGAAAATTTACGTTCTGTCCCAACAAATTCCGTAAAAGTGCATCTATAAAGGCCGCTGGTTCACTTCTTCAGACACTTACCTTCCCATAGCCCAATCTGACTGATAAAAGCCACGCTCTGAACATGTAAAGCCGAGTCCCCTTTCTGCAGCAGGTGTCCTCCCCTGATGAAAGCCTACAGGATGCTCTTCTGGAAAAATCCAATTGTACCCTTGTTAACCCCCTCCTTCACGCAATCCTCTCTATCCGACGGGACTCGGGGATAGAGTAATCCAGCAGTGGTGGTCGGGGGGCGGTGGAAGAGGTTGGAGAGGCAGAGGGGATGGGTGAGAGATGAATATCCTAGTGCACGTCAGGCAGTACACATACATACACACGCATGCTCCCAGAGCCACGCACACCCACTGCAGGCAGTGAAGAGGAGTGGGAAAAGCGATGTGTATCGTCTCCTCCCAACCCCCCATGCTTGCAACCGAGATGAAATTTTAATGGTTCTTTTAGGAAGAATAATGAACAGGCACTTTCCCAGAGGGAAATAGCAATACTACACACACCTCAGGCATGTACGTACAGATGGAACATACACACACACACACACACTCACCATCCTCCGTACCCACTCACACATACCCACTGCAAAATAAGCACACACATGCGTGCACGCAAGCGCCCGTACACTGAATAACATCAAACACTCCGACTGGCAACACCCCCATCTGAGAGTCAGCAGCAGGAGGAGCGAAAAAAGGAGATGCTCAAATACTCTCTTGACACTCAGCACACACACACACATACGCACACACACACATTGAGTGTGGAACAAAGAGAAGCAGCTCCATACAGTGCAGCAGTGAGACATTAGGCAGCAGCTCGCTGCTCACTCCCCGCCTCCCCACATGCCGTCTCCCCTTAAAAACACAAATAAATAAATAAAAAGGCGACTGGACAAATCAAAATCATTTACAATATACCAAGGTCAGGTTGAAATGATTGGACGTGCACGGGTTCACTTTCAGCAGCAGGTTTGTTACGTTTGACAAGCAATACAGAACAACAGCATCTCTGTCTGACGAGCGACAGTGGAGTGGAGCTGTTCGGCAGTCAGAAGATCCACTTGTTATTGCGCTTGTTAGTATCAGACTCCTGCAAACACAGAAGCAAAATTTGACACAAACTGTTCAATATACATGAAAAAAAAATATCAAAAGTACCGTATTGGTTTCACATTTTTGGTCTAGACGGGAAAAGAAATCTGTAATACCAGTGGATTTTATCAGTGGACCGAATTTGATATTTTGCTATGCTATGAACCCTATAAGGGTTTACTCTGGTTCTCTAAATCACTGTATAAATGCAGAAATGTGCTGAATTTAAACAAAGGTTTAAAGTTTTTCTTTGGAAACAGCCCGCAGCCTTGGCGTAACAATAGACAACCAAATCTCCTTCTCGACTCACATCAGCAACCTTTCCCGCTCATGTAGATTCCTTCTCTACAATATCAGACAAATCCGCCCTTATCTGTCAACTCAGGCCACCCAACTACTGGTTCAGTCCTTAGTAATCTCAAGACTGGACTACTGTAACTCCCTTCTAGCTGGTCTACCACTATGCACCATCCGACCTCTACAACTCATACAAAATGCAGCAGCACGACTAATCTTCATTCACTGAGTATTTTCAAATGACAGCTCAAGACCTTCCTCTTTAAAGAATATTTAGATTAACTTGTAGCTTTCTTATTGTCAAACTTGTGTACAGAATCTACAACAGAGTGAATAAAAAGATTGTATTCATAGTTGGGGGTCCAATTGATCTCTTCATCGATGGTAACTTGAAAGCACGTTGTAAGTCGCTCTGGATAAGGGCGTCTGCCAAATGCCGTAAATGTAAAGGTAAATGTAAACAAGTTGTTCGCCTCCATCTCCAATTAATGCCGAGCGAATGAGGTAAGTGCAATGCTGCATTCTGAAACCCATCGCTTTCTATGGGAAAGTGGTTTTGGTTGGGTGGGTGAGCGAGCTGTCTGTTAGAGGAGCAAATTGTTTAACAGGATTTATACTCAATGATCACAATATAGTCATTTAGTACATTACATGTCTCTAAATCAACCTGGTTACTGGTTCAAGGTCAGGTGTGCTCTGTGACAATGGCCAGCTTACTAGGAGTTCCACAGTTCCAAAAATCTTGATTTGTTCCTATGTCCACAATTGTCTGATCGTAAAACTGAATGAAAACCTCAAGTTAATGGGTTTCAGCAGATGCATCTGTACCATGCTGGGTGTCGATGGATGATCAGTACCGGCTGCCTGGTGCACAAATTGGTACATGAGCACAATCTATTGTCATTCTGCACTCGGCATTCTGTAAAACTTTGAAAAACGTGAAAAACTCACCCTCAAGCGATTGGAAATTCAACTGTCCTCATTTCTAAAATGATTAATTCAGTTCAATGTTCACAAAAATATGAATGGGTTCCGTTAGTATTGTGGCAAAAGATGAATTTTAATTTTGAAAAATCAAGATGAAATTCTATTTAAAAATCAAGATGAAATTCATTTTATAATGTGGTATAAAGTCCTACTGGAGCACAGTTTATTACATTTGGAATATAATTTTCTCAAGGTAAAGACCTCCTTCACAGCACACAGTTGGCCTCAAACCTCCAGGTCTTTGTTTTAGTGGAAACCACTCTCATTTCTTCTCTCCAATTATGCTGCATATTGGCAACTCACTCCAAATATTCGTTTACCCAGGAGGCCATGCTTTTGCTTTTCACACACCACATAATGAAATTTAGATCATGCTGTTTAGGCATAAAGCTCTTTCCTTCATTCCTATGGCCCTATCAGGTGGGCTCCAGACAGTGGAGCACCCACTGCTCACCATGGGTGATGGGTGAAAAGCAGAGGACACATTCTGTTGTATGCACCATGTGCTGTGCTGCACCGTATCACAATGACAATCACTTAACTTTGTTTACTGGCTACTCTTCACTTTGTTTACCAAGATTCCTGCACGCTCTCTGATGTCTTATCCACCCCTGAAAAGACCCACACCTGGAGACCAAGACTACAGCCAGCCTCGGTCCAGTACCAGTATGCAGAGGTTAGTTCACCGCCCCTTACCTCTGCTCCACGTCTCCCTCGTTCTGCTGCGCGAACCACACGACTGCATCATGCTCCACAGTCGCCAGCCGCTAGTGCACCCCACGTCCCACTCAGTGATATGTGGCAATGGCAACATAATGGTTTAAATTATGCATGGTGAAATATCATGGAATGTGACAGTTACATTCAACCACCAATGTAAAGGTTGCTACAGACCTATTCATGTTAACGATAATCACTGTTGGCAAGGACTGGGTAATAATAATTTCTATACCACAAGGGTATAGGAGGCCACTCATCCTTTTTAATTTTTGGGTTTCCTCTCAAGTAACACACCAGATTGAGCCTCTCCATATGTTACTTCTCAAGTTTTCTGCCAGTTTGAACGGATTGTGTGAAATATCTTGTATAGTTATTAGTCTCTGCCCTGCCCCTTAATGCATTAAGTTATGATCCACGGAGAATGTTCGGTGCTCCTGGCCTTACGAGGATGACCAAGCGGGTAGGGAAACAGACCCATAATCGGAGGGTTGCTGATCATTACAAGCTTGAACAAGTTCAATCAGTTGAATTTTTCATTTGAACACTTGAGAACATTGCATGCGCTCCCGAAATGTTTTCCGAAGTATAATGCACCCTGCAGAAACACTGCAGAAAGAGTCCATGGTTCAGATTGTCAGAGCTGTTTTGGTGGCATGAAAGGAACCACAAGACAGGTGGTTCCCAAGGCAGATTTAACCACTTGGAACTAAATAACCTTTTAAGAAAAGCTCTAGAGGGAGAAGGCAGAATAGGAAGGTCTTGTGAAGCTTCCAATCGCTATTAGAAGCCTGGGTCTTTTATTACTAAAAATAAGGTTATAGGAAAATGTACATATAGGGAAACCCCACCATATCTTTTTGTAATATGACAGCTTTTCAGACAGTGACTGGCTCGAGTGAAACCATGCATTCTCTCCTGCATGTGATTTCTACGAAGGGGACATTGTAATTTCAGGCAATTTGCTTCCTTGTTCTAAATAAACACAAGAAAAAAAATGAGTTCTTGGCTTGTTTTCAATCCCAATTTCGATCAGCGCTTAACTGGTGGAAAGACACAGCAAATGAAATTGTTTCCTCTTAGTTGGTTAATATTAATATAATGTTTCACGTCTGGAAAATCTACTAGTCAGAGCAACAGAGTTTATTTATTAAATCCAGCCCAGTACCCGAAGTCATTCCTGCCGATGTTCAACTCCTCAGGGTGTAAAGGACCCTGGAAGGACCCCCCTCCTTCAAGTCAATGCAACATTTTACATTTAAGTTGTTTGCAAATAGCAGTGTGTATTTACATCTGCAATAAATAGGTAATGTTTTTGTTATTGTGAAAATCATTAATTATTTTCTGTCATATTTTGCATGACAGATCGCTTTCATTTTCTACAAAGCCTCTAAAATGAAGAGTAGGCAAAACAAAATGAAGGTGCATTAAGGGTTTTTGTTGTGATTTTACAAAGTGAGTTGAAATGGGGCTATTAACATATTAGCACAGATGTGTGCAGAAGGCAGAGAGATGAATTCGTATAATATCTTTTTCTACGATGATTCATTGGCTGCACAAGCCACCAAATCTCTGGACCACAAATCACCCAGTATTAACTTTGAATTTATTATCTATCATTAGCAGTGCGCCCAGTTCACTCGCATGACTCGAGAGCTTTGAAGATGCCGAAAAAGTACCATGGCTGACGCCCCATACCCCCAGAGCCTTCAAAACATCAATCCAACCTAAGGATTCCAACAGGTATTAAGATGTGTGGCACTCATCCTTCCCTCATACTTTCCCACAAAATCAGGAACCTAGATATGGTGCTCTGTGTGAAAATAGATGGGCCCGATAACGGGTTAGAGAGAGCTGGGGGAATGGCACCGTGTCGCTGGGCGGATCCAGGCAACTGCTCCTTCGGAGAGCCG
Source organism: Denticeps clupeoides (assembly GCF_900700375.1). NCBI lineage: Eukaryota > Metazoa > Chordata > Actinopteri > Clupeiformes > Denticipitidae > Denticeps > Denticeps clupeoides. The sequence continues at coordinate 10,110,329 of NC_041721.1, read as the reverse complement.
GTAATTAAAGCAGTAAAATTATACAGAAATTAAAATATGCATGAGGAAAAGGGTGGAGGGAGAATTTAAGCACTTGGCTGGTCCAACCAAGCACAGACGGACTCCAGGAGCGGGGAAACGAAAAGGACCGAGCTTGAGGGAAAGAGAGAGAGAAAGTGAGGGAGTCACATATTTCCTCCTTTAATAACATTATAATGCAGTCAGTAAATCCAGTAAGCCTGTGATGAATAAATGCATGGCCTGTCAGTTGCAATGGCCTATTCTATGGTTGACGATACATGATACAGCTGCAAAATAAGAGCCAAACCAGCAGAGTTTAGCAGGGTCCCCGGAAGCCTACTGCCGCACAACTTATTAATGCTCAATATAACCACAACACAGAATTTTGATTCAGATTATGTGAGCTCATTAGTTAATGGGAAGGAAAATACGAAATTGCCTGTGCATCAGGTAAAGTGCCTTTCAAGTCACACGTTAATGAACGATGGGAACAGACACATGTTTAAATTCCATTGTCAGAGAACAAGCAGAAATATATACTGTATATATAAAGAGAATGAAAAAATGAAAATCATGGCTAATTAGCATTGTAATGGGGTGCAACAAAACAACAGATGTTAAGAAATGAAAAAATATCTTGATAAAAAAATCACATTAGTTTGCACGGCATGTATTAACCACACAACAATTAAACATGATATGAAAGAAATAATACAAATAACTGCAAAACATGCACACATATGTGGTACTCTATTAAATCATTGCATAATTAATGACCGCTATAATTTCCTTCTGTGTGCTGCATGCTACACCAAGAATGTGCTCCATCTAACTGAATGTCAGCTTTTCTGTACCTTTCTATATGAGTTTATATATAAATGTTATCATAATTTTCACCAAGTTGACATTAAAGAAATAAGTGACCATGCATTTTTCTCGGATTTAGAGATTCTTTAATGATAATGGCTTTTAACAGCCTCCCAATGATGTGCATACAATAGGGAACCCAAGTGACACATTATATTTCAGTTTTATTCAGAATTGCTGTTAACTTTCTTATAAATTTCACAAGTCATCTTTTAGTCAACCTATTGCAACCATTATGGAGTAGCAGCCCTTAAACACTAATTGTATACAATTTACTTTGAAAATTCTCCAGGGCAATTCAGTGCTGGTGTAAAACAATTAACACATTAATTCAAAATGGATGCTTCAGACAGTAGGACCAATTTGTATTTGGTTTCCTCAGAACCTTTACAACAGAGTATAGCAATGGCAGGATTGAGCCCAACACCCAAAGATCAATATGCTACTGTTGGGTCTCACACACAAACACCTGCTCCTCTGGGATCAGAGAACACCAAAAATAACTTTGCCACTGCGTCACATGAACATGTCAGAACCGGTAAACCAACTGAGGTCTCATCTTCAATACTCATTTCAAATAGCTATATCATATGTGTAAAACTTTGATAATAGATGTGCGGTTGTAAAGATCAGGTACTAGATCATGAGCAACGTTAAGATGTATTTTCATACTAGAATTGAACATTGCAGAGGGATGGATGTAAAGGATAAAGCATAATTAAACCCGCTGTAGAGAAAATATGATTGCCTATTGAGTTAAATTTCATAATTAAATTGTATAAAAAATGCTGATTTCTAGTGACAGAAAATAAATTGATATCAATGTATGAAAGGCCCAAAAGTGAGCCTTGTGGGTTTCAATCATGTTTCTGGCTTATTCTTAAGCCCAACCACACATGCATAACAGATCGTTCTGAAGAATTACCTAAGCAAAACCCAATCCTTTGTTTTTGTTCTATCCGTTCTCATCCAAAAAAAATCCTCCACAACTTTAGTTTAATACAATTGGCATCCAATTACTGAGCTATTTCAGCTATACACATCCATTTATATGTAGAGTGATAATGACAAAAAATGCTCTTCAGAGATGACAGCCACATCACGCATGCACCAACTGTAGCCAAGGGCAAGCAAAGTTTCTCTGAATGCATATCACTGTGATGGGATGGTGCTTAATGTATGCATCTCTCGAAAACCAAAATGAAGTCCCCTGGGCAAAATAATGCAAATTAAATTCCAATGAGGGCCTGAATCCAATTTAAAATGTAAGCTAATTAAATCACTGAACATGTCTTCACATATCTTACATTACATGGCAGAACCATGGCAATAAAATGAAATATAGATATGTCATGTATGCGTAAAAAGATACATGGAAATGATTATGGGCCATGTATATGCATTTGTATTCAAACCTACAGACTACACAGTATTTTCTGTTTGCAGCTCAACACGTCGCCATTAACAGGCAGTTTACCCTGTGCTGCTGGTTTGATTCCCTGCTAAATTGAATTTCTTCCACAGTTTTCACTGGTTCTGTTCAGCACAAAGAGAAAGATCAAATTCATTTTTAACCTCGGGAAAAAAATAAAAAACATGTTTCAGCCAGTAACATTCAAAGCCATGTCTCACATATGCCTGTGGCAGGCAATGGCAGAAATTGAATTATAGCAACAAGGCCATGCAAGCCCACAAACCATTTGAGCGGGGGGTTAGAGCCATTATCTGCAGGTTTGAGAGGGCAGCTTGAATGCATACATCTGAGGGGACCCTGACCCCTTTAAATCTTATTCACACAGAGACTGACAGCAGCTTCGAAGAGTAGAAACAGGGGTGGGGAGAGAAACAGAAGGACATTGTGGCACTGTGCACTGGTCCTTACTATCCTGCAGCTTTTATGCACGTGAAAAATGAAAAGATTGGTAAACAGTTTACTGTTGTAAGCATCCAGTCACTTTTCACCTGCCGCTCACTGAATAAACTCTGAATAAGAGCCTTTTTTTCCTCTGAATGAATACCTTCATCTGAAGCTACCAAACCTTGGCCATCATGAAGTTTAATCTTTTTACCTCCCTGGGCGAAAAGCGGTCTGAGGATTTCATATTGCCACCATTCATCTATTCATTGACAGGGTAATAAATATGGATGGCACGAAGGCAGGAAGCCACACAAATCCAGGTGACAGTGGTCAGCCCATCTGCATTAAAAATGGGATGGCCAAGGCACAGACATCACTTTGGATGTTCATGCATCTCGAGAGCTGCTGATTTAGGACTCAGGGGGAAAAAAGCACCACTTTGTTCCTTGACACTTGTCCTTGGGCGGTAGGGAAGGTAAGTTCACCCAAACTTTTAATAGCTAGGCAAAAATATCAGCAGTCATAATCAGAAGAAATATTCAGCGCATGTCTCGCAGACGATCCTGCTGCATCTTAAGCACCAAGCATAATCACAGCCTGACAACGTTTGAGAAAAATCACAGCAAATGTCATAAATACCCATGCTATCAACTAAAAGCTGTACAAAAATGTTCCTGGTTTTGAAGTGCAATAAAAATTAAAATTAAATTCGGTGATCATTACTATCATGCCATAAACAAGATCAGTGAGTGCTCTCCCAGTCACATCTGTTTATTATAATTTTTAATATAATTTATTATAATTTTTGTAGAAATTACAATCCTGGGGTGGGTACTAAAGGATTCTTTGCATCTGCACTATTGTTCTTTGAATTTGTTCACTCCAACCAGGAGTACATTTCCAAGCCTCCAGGGAGAGAAGACATCAATTTGTGTGAGAAAAGCCTTTAAACTCCGGGTGACAACATCCAAGGCGAGCTGTGTTTTCACACATTCTTGGGCAGCAGTGTGTGACGTGTAGTCGTGTCTAGACGGAGGTGAAAGAATCCAGGCCAGCGAATAATGAGCGAATTAATGCACCTTGAAATAAGGACACTCCAGCTGATTGCAATGAATCGGTTGGCATTAGAAGCCATCCTGAAGGCTTCTCGCCAACTACACACACACGCGCACACGTGTGCTCCCTCCACTTCTCACACATGCTACATTTGCACGATGAACATCTGTATAGGGTAAAATCACCATGACTATGAAGCTGTAAACTGTCTAAACTGTCTATAGAGAGGTAATCAGTACAGTGCAATATTTTTTAATTGCTTTGTAAATTTCAGACTTTCAAATTCAATTTCAGAGAGAGAATAATTTTGTCACCGTTATAGTCAGCAACATATCTGCGATACCCAACCCTAAATAAACCTGTACCCTTGTTAGATGAACAAGATCCCATACCTGCTTTCATAACCACTGATCACACACACATGGTCTACAGCAACGTCTACTACCTGCTACATATGTATGACACGTAGCGGTGGTATTCCTTTTCCATGCCATGAATATTCCAATGCCCCCCCTGAGTGCTGTTTCCAGTCGATTGTGCTGCGAAGAGTGAATACACGCGCTCGCTGCAGACATGAGATCGCTGCAAAGAATAGTCTCACCACCATCACGGCACAACGGTCTCGGGTGGCATGGGGGAGTGTTCCGTGACTTCAGCGGCCAGCTACCGCAGACGACGCCAGACAAGAACAACAAAGCATCGGCCGCTGATCAGAGTCCCTGTCGTACTTCAGTCTGATTAGTTGAGCTCTGTGCACCTGCCACAGCCTCCAATGAATGGACCACTTGGAGACAGAGAATATTAAACGTGTTTGTGCTACGCTCTGTAATTTCGAAATGTATGCTGGTCATTTCCAGGAAAAAAGATCTGAATTGAAAGTAATAATATTAGCAACATGTAAAGACTAAGCAATCAAATTGATTTGTTGCTCTTGTTTATATAGAATTAGCACAAATGAAACGGATTGGGGTGTGGCCATTTGTCACATGGGACCACGTTCTGCCATTGATCTACCACATTAGTGTTCTAATTACAGTCCCCTGCTCTTATTAACATGACTAAAATTATAGCATTGACCTTTTGTTTGAGGAATTAAACTCTGACATTAAAGACCCGACTCTATAATTCAGCCACCAGTGCCTCCCACTGCTGCCCACCCACCGCCCGCCCCCCCCGCTCCCTCTCATATTAACTCTCTACCCCCGGCCTCTCGCTCAAATACGAATATTACATGCCCGTGATGATGAAATACAGCGAAAAAGTTCCACCACCGTTAGCATGATCTACCGCGCATCTAAATCACACGGGGCCGGCAGAAACATCGCCGTGCCGGGTGAACGCGCAAAAAAAGATGGCTCACTTCACGTGCCATTTTCAGGCAGGCCCTAATGAGAAACAACATTAACATTTTTGCTGACACGACTCTCCTCCCTGCTTCTGCTTATCTCTGGCGGGAGGGAGACAAACAGTAATGTAGCCTCGGCATAATTCGCACATTACGCACAAAATGTGTCCTGACAACAAAATGGCTAAAGCTTACCCAGCTGTGGTGTAGAGAGCCTGTAATGGGTTCCTATTATTGGCACATCTGTATTTCAATGAAATACAAACTATGAAAAAAAAAAGTGAGTAAGATTGCAAATATAAAAATGGTTAGAGTTAAACAAAATGACCATAAACTAGGTAGCTAGCTAGGTAACTTACAGTCATTGCTTCTGGATGGCCGAAAGTTCATCATAACACATTGGGCCCTATTTGATGCATAGTGTAAGGCAGGAAGAATAAAAATTACACTTTATAAATTGGGCTGTAAAAAACAAAAACGGACCCAAGTGCATGAGCGGTGTTAAATATTGTAATATTCGTCCAAAATGATGTGTGACCCATGTGACGCACTAGGCACGGGAACGCTGAATTGTGGGTAGGGGAAGCGGAAAAGGGAAAGCACATGAGAGATGGGCGGACAGTCTGTGTAATTTATAATAAACTGGAACCACGTCCAGGTCCAAAAACCCAACCACACCGCACACACACTCTGGACTCCGATGGACACGACCAGTCGGCGGCGGAGCAGTTGATACAAGCCGGATGGAGGAATAAAGGGGATCGTCTGCTCCAACACACCCCAACATACCAGTTCGTCAAAATATTCAGAAGCGTTTTTCAGATGTAATTAATCAGGTTATGGCATCACCTCAACTTTAAAGGGCCACCATATTAATGGCGATTGCAATAATAATTTCATAATTACGTGGGGTAGCTGCTGTTCCACCTAAATATGGCAAAAAACTATTTTCTATATGTTTAAAATGCACGTAATGGAATGCATGCTCCTCGAAAAAAAATAGTCAAAAATGTACATTAGGGACTATAACGATGGTGTTTAAATTAGTTTTAGTGATGTGAAGCCCTCAAATTCTAGTTCTCGCACTCAATGTGATTTCACAAAAGCAATCAATTAGTGGTTTAATTACACAGACAGACAAGCCTGTATATATCGGAGATTGAAGAACTAAGCAACTGCTGTGTGCTAGTCTACCATAATGGGCTTCAAACTATCTGCTACACTAGGATTCCCATCAAAGCAGAATTTTCTTGTATTTAACTAAAACACAAATCAAGTGTGACAAACTGCAATAAATTACATTACATTAAAATAGTGATATTAATGACATCCGCCTGGTTTATGGACTAAACAATTAGCTTGTGTGATATATTCAATATAGTTAGTCACATGTAGAAAAATAATAATGCAACCCTAATCAAAAATTTTAAACTAACTATTTACTAACCAAAATTAAAAATTAAAACCATTTTAAACTAACCACTAACTCAAAATTAGGTATTCAAAGCATCATAAGAAGCAATGGGGAATGTACATGCACTTCCTCCCACAACTATTCACTGAACAAAAGTGTCCACACAGGTCTTGCACAGCCATGCCCATTTCTACTGATAGGACAGACATTAAACTGGGAATTATAGCCTGCTTCAAAACAATTGATCTACCGCACGTGCGTTGGGTGCGAGGCCTGGGTGCCCTTCAGAAGCCATGCTGCAGTGACTGGAGGGAAGGGACACCATTGCAGGGGCACTGCCACCAACCTCTGTGTAATGATCCTGTCCAATCCCATTTATTGGTCGCATCACTGGGCACGGAGATGCTGGATGCTGTGCAGCCCTATGATCTGTCTGCGGCGCATTCTCGAAAAAGACACCAGACACATGAGGGACACCAGTGTTATATATTCATTAAAAAAATTAGATATTGTACACAAAGCTTTCTCTAAAGCATCTCAGCAATTAATGGAGTTAATCACTGGACCTGATAGTGAAGGCTGGGGAAACATAAAACTATAATTAGTACATGAATTTCATAACATGCTAATACAGCTTAGTAACAATAAATATATTATTAATGAAGCTTATTACTTCCAAAATGTTCAAATGAAAGCCTTATTGTCTGCAAACTGTGCAGCTGTGGTAAATAATTTAATTAAAGATATTGTGTAAATGTTTCATTATTTAGGTCAATGTATCAAAAGTATTTCCAGCATTGCATTACATGGAGTATTTTAACACATTGGTTAGCTAATTGAAACAAAGTTTTATAAACTTGGCGGAGATAATCATGGAACTGGACCCAAGCCGGGCTAGACAATCTGCGCATACTCCAATATCTTCTTTGGGCTTTGACCCAGAATCAGTAGTGTCTGCTTATAGAACTTTAGCCACATGGGACATCATGCAAGACAAACAAATAAAGCATTTAGCACGAAAGAAAGGTACAGAGCTGTCATATTCACACCTTAACTAGTCAACTAACAAAAACCATAGCACAGTCCAAAATATATTGGTTAATAAATAGATTTGCCTTCATTGCACATCTACTGGGACAAGGACAGTAGTCCAACAAGCCTAAAAATATAAACAATACATGGAAATGCACTGACTGAACACAAAACTACTCACCACAGGGAAAGACGGATGGCTGTAGACAAAAGACACAAACAAAGACAGGACAGGACAACAGGTGGACATAGTTCACAGCATGGGAGCGCCAACAAAAAGGGGTGTGGCCAGGCAAGCATCCACCGGGATTAGGACTGCAATATCTGAAACTATGCCAGGGCTCCAACTTCAGTCAATATGACAAACAGCTTTTAATCACGAATGCTTCTGTTTAAAAGTAAGAATTAAAAAAATTATTTCCAGTAGACAACAGAAGACCAGTTTCCTTGACAACCTGTATCTTGTAATTAGTTTATTTTGCCAGATTTAATTTTATTTTCTAATTCAGAATTAACTGCAACAGTTGCATTGCAAGATGTGTACAAAGTGTCAGAACGATGTCGACTTCATTTGAACAGCGAGCGATAGGGAGAAAAATGCTGGCTTTTCTCTAGTCTTCCAGTTAACAGGGTAATGTAAAGCTGATTAACAGCATTGTGCAATCACCGCTCCAAGGTCGAAGCAGAGGGGCTGAATGGTGAAGTGAAGACCGGGAGAGGAATAAGGCATGTGGCTGGTGGTCTCCTCTCCCCCGCCATCAGCACTGTCCTCTCCTGGGTAATGTGCAGTGATTGAGTGAGCATGTGCTGGGTAAACGATGCGCTATTCCCAACCCACACCCCGCACAATCTGTTGACTTGCAGTATGATCCTTCACAACTCGTCTGTGCGTTAAGGTGCCATCACCCTGTCAGCAATGAAGTTAGAATCACTGGATGATTCTCTTTACTTTTTGGTCTGTAAGCCAACACTGCACGTTTAAGAGCTGACATCACATGTGATAATGGGCACTATTTGTTCACTACTGTATGTTCAAAAATAAGAAACAACAACTTGGTAGTTGTTCATATCTAGAAGAAGAGAAACAAACTACTTAGTTGATGCATAATTAATTCAATATGCTAATTTCATTGAGGACCTAGATGAATGCATGGATTGATAGAATAGTCTAAACAAATATCATTACACATTAACTACAGCACAATAAAGCAAAAAAAAGTGCTGTGAAATATCAAATTGATATGAGCAACCTTTGGCCTTTGACGCCAATGTCATCAGATAATCTATAGGAAATCAATAGGAGTTCATGAATAATTGCAGTGATAAATAAATGCAAATACTGGCTGAGGAAGCCTGATGGAAACAAGATCATTTCCTTAAGTCAATTACCAGAGACAAATTCTTCATTGTGAATGTTTTAAATCAGGTTGCCTTCATTGCCTTGTTAACTATACCAGTATGTTCAACTAAATCACTTCGTGCAATATGATATTGCATATGTTGCCTCCTTTAATAATAAATATTCATGCTGCTAATTTAACAATTTATTAAGTCAAAGTGTAAAGACAATGAATTATGGGTAGGCAGCATTTAGGCCATTATTAAGTGGAGCGGTATGAGATAACTAAATTTGTAAAGATCAGATAAATCAAAAATGAAACACAATCTTTGATGATGTTTGTGAATGTGATGAATGGATGTTTAAATCCTCCAAAACATACATGAGAGCTGTCAATCAAGGGGCTCCTCCCATTTTAAAATCTAAAAATAAAGATTGTGTGGATTCGAATACAGATAATTACCAAGCGAATATTTCTTGTGTTGTCTTTTTATGTAAATCATGCCAAAGCCTCACATTTACCTTGTAAGGCTGTGCTCAACACCAGTTCGAAATCAGTGCAATTTGTCTCTGTTCTCCTCAACTTTTGTACAGCCCACCAGAGGTATTAAAAGCAGTTTTAAAAGACACATTAGGAAACCTTAAGACATCTTACATGACATTTTATCATCTTATTTTATTTATTTCATTAAAAATATCTCAGCAATAAAGCATTAATTATGAAAGCCTTGAAACACTGATACTGGATAACAGTATACTGTTTTACGAACAAAAGAGTCACAATATATTACCATTTATTCATTTTCCATAATATTATACATAGTCAAAGCGAAATATCTTGTTTCTGTGTCATTTGAAGATGAAAGGATGGAAAATTGCTCCCTCTAAACAAATGTGGCTTATGTGGCTCTGCAAATGACTCTTTCACAGTCTTATTTAATTCAAACTCCATAAAAGAACAAACATGACAGGACAGAATGGACTGAATGGAATTGTAATAGAATGGGGAATCAAAAGTTCAAGAAACTGGTGCACAGGGACAGAAAATAGTATCTCTCCTCACAATCAGGTTGATGTGATGTGATGTGATTCACAACGCACACATTCACAATGTTGTGATTCAAGCACATTCTGGCAACATGGTGTAAAGTGTAAAGTGGCAACATACATGGTAATGGATGGTAATTCTAATGTATGAGCTTCTGCATACTAACCCTTCTTGCCCTTATCGCAACAAATGCACAGCATAATATCCAGCAATTTTTTAAAAATATCCTAAGCCTCCCAAAGTGAATGTCAATCCACTAAACACACACCTGATGTCGTCTTCAAAAGCCAATGAATGCATGTCATTTTGGTTGTCCCCTTAAAGTCCAGAGCGACCCGAAGGTTACCGTGACCACTTGTTTGGTGCAGTAGGGTAAACACTCAGTGACTGATGTGGTTTGCAGCACACAGTGTAGATGAAAAGGTCTGTAGAAGTGTGAAGGAGAGGTCATTCTTCAATTCCTCAACTACTGACCCCTCCTCATTGTGATGATTCCTCATCACAAGGACCCAAGCACCTTAAATGGACCTCACAGAAAAACCCTAGAGACAGGTGGCTGACCAAGACAAAAATATATATATATTTTTTTTTTTTTATATACCAATTTCAATACATGATTTCTAAATTAAATTATTGGTCAATGAGTGTTAAATGTGTGGCCAAGGACAGATATCTTACATAAATGTAATCACAAAGGACCATCTTTGGATGCTCTCTCCATGGTAGAAGCCCTTGCCTCAGGGGGAAAAGATCTCACGTTCTCCCTGGACTCACTACCAGAAGGTAAGCCAGTGCAAGACGGGACTGTAATCGCATATGGACAAGTTCCTGACTCTTTCTATTTCCTACTTGCAGGAGACTTTAATACCAGTTTGTCCTTTTCTCTTACAAAAACTGAGCACTTCTTCAAACTAGACAGCTAACCAGCGTTAGGTCTTCCATTTTCTTTGCTGTCAGTTTCAATCTCCTAAATGAACTAAGGCACAGTTCTTGGTGTACATAATAAAAATCTGTAAATGACTTGGTGTGCAGCCAAGCCCAACTTGGCTGTCACATACTATATAAAACGACACAATTAATTAGCTTAGATCTGCTAAAATCAACGCATTCATGTTGGGGGCACTTGAATACTGGTCTCTGCGTTCATTAAAATATCCATTTGAACATCAGAGAAGCACTCTTATTTGGTGAGGTTTTTTTTTTTCTTTCCAGTTCTATAAAAATTCTGATTTGGAAGTGCTGGTGTGTTCAGCAGGCTGCTGAATTCCAAATGGGAATTTCCTTGACCTGTATGGAATGCTTATGGGGTTTGAGTTGAGGCAACTCTGAAGGAACAAAGTGAAAGATCAGGTTAAGGTCTAGTAAGAGAAGAGAGACAGAAATATGAAGAGCTACAGTCCGGAGGAGCGAGCATTCATAGTCACTTGGAGGGAAGCCAAAGTTGAAGTTGGTGTTAAAAAAGGCTGCCTCATCGCCTCATCTCCATTGCCCGATGGGCCAGCTGCCAGAGTCCGAGCTTATGAGGGAGGATGTGTAGCAGGATGGGTCCAACTGGTACCAAAAAGTACCCAACAATGCTCCCCACCTCCATAAGCCAATTCAATTTCAAGTTGCAAAAAATATTGCTGTGGCTTCTGTGGGTTGTGCAGGAAAAATAAGTGAAAGCGATTGTTTTTGTCACTGTGATGCACAGCAGAATACAGACCATTGTGAACGCAACAAAATTGATCCTCTGCATTGAACCCATCACCCTTAGTGAGAAGTGGGCAGCCATGAAAGACGCCCAGGGAGCAATGTGTGGGGACAGTGCTTTGCTCAAGGGGGCCGTAGTGGCACCTTTACGGTTCTGGATTTGAACCTACTGGTTCTGGTAGACAGGTGGTCATCTGTTTTGTTCACTACATATGTATTTAGGAATGCTAGGGCTACATGTCACTGCACTATAGATTTGCTCTGTAAACGGGCCTAAAAAATTTAGGCCCCACCCAGCCTGAGCCCGGCCTGACTTGATAAGTACAGCTTTTTAAAAGCCCAGCTACGAGTGCTAGACTAAGAGGGAAAGGAAATATGTGGCAAAATGAGCAGGTTTAAACCATTATGGGTTTAAACTAATTTACAACATTCAAAACAAATTCAACTTGGCTGACCACTCATGTACCATGCGAGCTTGGCCCAACTAAAATGATAGAAGCTGAGTCCGAACCTGACCTGACAGGTCTAAGGCCAAGATTTACAGTTCTTTGGACTACCATGAGTGACATTAGAACCATATAAATATGAATTCATCCATAAATCCTACTGAAAGTTAGGAATGTGGGGCATTCTCTCAGATGCCGAATCCACAAGAATGTGAGGTAACCCCCCCCAACCTTGACCATTGTAACATCAAATTGTAATCAGCTCATCTCTGAGCCCATGTGATCATTTTTACCAAATTTGCAGACGTTCCCTGAAGGCAGTCACAAGAGTAGGTCATAGGATGTCCTTTGACCTCAAGAATCTAATCATCAACACTGCAGCCCCTATGGACAATCACACACACAGGCACACACACACACACCAGAAGGAGCTTCTAGCAAGCAGACAGACGCAGTCTGTTGAGAACCAGCAGTTGCCAATGGCAACAAAATGGGCAAGGGGTGTGTGGGAATGAGGGTAAAGGACATTAAGACACTGGTCAGTGATCACGCTGAAGGGCACTTCACAAATGTTACCAGGACCCAGGGGATTCCTCCGAGGCTATTGGAGCGGGCATCCACTCAGCCAAATGGCCCTCACAACCTTGCCCCAAGACAACTTCCCTTTATAACATCCACAACAGACTGACAGGGCTCATCGAAAAATGAGAAAATTTCCACCTGAGATAATTTGTCAAAAAAGAGAAGAGAGGAAAAATCCATTTAGGAAGCAGCTTGTCCAACATGAGTGCAATACAAAAAAAAAAAAATCAGTTGATTCCTAACAGGAAAGGATGTGACATTTCAATGTCCAGTCGTGTGCAAAGCCAAACCATTGTACCCCAATCTACAAAGGATCTCCAGGCTAGCTTTTTGCGATGAAGCAATGCCTGTGAAAATGCACAGGAAATTAGAAATAGTCAAACAAATAACTACAACATCTCAATGGTAACTATTGCTCTCTCTGGAGGTTATATTTCTGACTTTATACAGAGAACAAATACAAAATAAAATCAAACTGAAAACTATTTCAGCTAACTGTGATTATTTTTGCATAAATGTTTTTTTTTTATCTCTATAAGCAGGCATGTAATTTTTTAAAACTATTTCATCATTTTTGACTGGCTGGTGTTCATTTAACATATATTGTTACATATTTTGTTTGCGTGCTACTTCTATTTAACATTATTAGAGGAGACTCATGTGTAATTTAGGTTTAAAAACTAAAGCAACAAGTAAAATTTGGGGAAGAAATATGTCAGTCAAAAGTGTGGATCCGTCAATAGATCCAGTATTACAAACTTGGAAAGTCAACCATAGCATGTTCAACTATGGTTATGTACAGTACAGTTGTTTCTGTACTGCTTTTATTGACAATTGTATCTGTACTCCTGTCAAGTGCTTTTATTGACAATTACATCAACTTTAAGCAAAGAGTCTATATCAGCAGTGTTGGCCCTTTTTTCCAGACCTCTGCAATTTGCCCTGGAATGCTGTCAATTAACCTCTAGTCCAAATCTTGACTGGTGGCAACCTATTCCTTCATAATCAGTGCTTGCAATTGGTCAGAATTTGTTGGTTTTTGTTTGTCCCCAAGGATTGACCACAAGTTCACAATTTGATTAAGGTCCGGGGAGTTTCCTGGCTATGGACCCAAAATTTCAATGCTTTTGGCCTTATTCCATGGTGCTCCATCATGCTGGAAAAGACAATGTTCTACACCAAACTATTCTTGGATGGTTGGGAGAAGTTGCTGTCGGAGGATGTTTTGGTACCATTCTTTATTCATGGCTGTGTTCTTGGGCAGAATTGTGAGTGAGCCCACTCTCCGTTGGATGAGAAGCAGCCCCACACATGAATGGTCTCAGGATGCTTTACTGTCGGCACGAGACAGGACTGATGGTGGACTGATGGTGGCGCTGATTGGGTCATTTTTCCAGATGACCCAAACAATCAGAACTGGCTTCATCAGAGAAAATGACTTTACCCCAGTCCGCAGCAGTCCAATCCCTGTACTTTTTTAAATGTACAATGTAGAAATGTTGTTTTTTGGGGGGTATTAAGTTAAGAGGGTTTTTGCAATTCATCTGATCACCCTTCATAACATTCTGGATAATATGCACATTGATAAAAACAGCAGCAGCAAACTTTGTGAAAAACAGTATTTGTGTCATTCACAAAACTCATTTATTTGCACGATAATTAATCATCTGATAAATTTAAAGCCCTAATCTTTTTTTAACACAACCAAATCAAGCAAGATATTTTATTTCTTTTCATGGTTTTCTTGTTGTGTTTCAGCTCGCTGTAACTGAGAAGGCCCCAAAACAAGAATAGACTGTAGAAACAAAACCCCCTTAGGGGGTGGAAAGAGTGAGCGAGACTGAGGGAGTCTGCCCCGAGGATGAGGGTCACCACACCATCCAGCTCCAGACAATACAACCTGCAGAGCAAGCCGAGGTCCCATCCCTCTGGAGCAAATGCAGTCCATCACATCAGAAATGCGCTGGGAGGTCAAACCACAGCGTCTGGTCACATCTGAGACTCCCTGCAACCTTTAACCCCCCTGGGTTGCAATTAGATCATTGCTGCAGTTCTCCACTGCAATGGAGATCAGAGACATAAGCTCTCCGGCGAGGCTGATGAAGTCTGACACCAGCACGCTGTGTGTCGCCACCGTTCTACTGGGTCTTTTGAAACGCCGATGTTAACATTCCTCATACAGCTGGGCCTGGTGCAGCCTGAAGATGTAAAGAGCGGAGCAGCCAGGATCAAGGTGCCAGTGATCTGCATGCATCAATATCAAACCAAACTCATTTAAATCATCAACACAAACAAATGTCAAGCTGGGACTGTTTTTTTTTTATATAAAAGGGTAATTTTGATTAAACTATTTTTTCAGAATAATATATTCAGAAATATACTGATAAATATACTGTAAATATACAGTGCATATGTATATATATTTATCATGCAGATGAAGAAGAAGATTTACTAATTTCTCCTAGTGAACTAAGGAACCAATGATAACTGAATGAAATGGAATAAAAAAATACACATTTTTGTAATGTAGCTAAATGTTAAAGCAAAAAAAAGCACATGCACTGGCATGATTTGTACCCAACATCTCAATCTATAACAGGGTGTGGGGGAAAGGGGAGTCCCCCCAGGCAGGCAGGCAGAGTTGAGCTGAGTCTGGGTTTATTGGGGAGAGGCAGCGGCAGAGGGAGCAGGGCGCGTGCTTGTGGTGAGGGAGAAGGTGTGTCCACAGGGAGTATGGGGTGCCGTGCTGGTCGCTCAGCCTGAGGACATCGACGAACGTGAGGACGTTCATGGCACAGTAGTGATAAAGGGGACAGGCAGAAAGGGTGATCAGAGCAGACATGTCTGTATCGGCAAGCCAGACGGAGCCGCGACGACAGGGAGAGACAGTAGTCAAGCAGGCAGGGGTCAAACGGTAAAATCAGCGTCAGTCCAGGAGTAATCCAAAGAGCAGTAGTCAGTGGCAAACAGTCGGTGAAACCGCCATCCATCAGAAGGATCGGCAGTAGCGCAGAGAGGGAAATCTGTCTAAAAACAAGCCAGGACTAATGTCCTCGTAGTGGCTTTATAGTGTTGGTCATGACTCGATGAATGTGGGGTCCACTGTTCCTCTGGGGGCATCCGGACCCCCTCCACTGGGGGAAGTTAAGCAGGGATCATAATTATCTTCATCTTTTTCTGTCACCTGTCCTTATTTTAAACATATCATCTTAAAATTAAACATTTATTTTGTGTAGAACTAGGCGTGTAGGGGACATGGATTAAGCAGTCATGGATAATGAGTGAGTGGATGCATTATGAGGAATGACCAATGACAATCAACCAATTTAGAAGTGTTCACCACAGACCTTGTAAAAAAAAAAAAAAAAAAAGCTGGAGGAAAAGCTGCTTCTGATGAAAGGTCACAAAATGAAGAGAGCTTTAAGGCATGCTAAGACGAAAGGAATAAAAAAAAAACTTTATTTAAAAAACCTTCACGTTCCTCTCTGCGGATGCGGGGCGCAGAAGGCTACGCGTGTGATTATGTTCATTATTAAATTCACAACAGTTTCCTTCGCTGTTTGTCAGTAATTTAGTGGCTTTAGCTGCCCATTAGACCACCATCTGCATTCAAATGACCTCAGCCCCACCTCAACTGGCCACCTCCCTCAACCATTTTGCATCTGTTCTCGCTGCCAAAGCAAAGGAAGACAGACGGCCAGAGCGCTGTCCACAGAGCAGCGTTCGAGTGCGTGAAAACCACAACGAACAGAAATTTCATCCGGGCCGGATTTACTGCGACATTGACCCCAGCCGACAAGGGCAGCGTGTCTCTCCGTCACAACAGCGCGTCCACGGAAGCAACAAAGCAGCACAAAGAGTGTAAGGGGTCGGCGTGAAGGGACCACACACTGCTTTATCGCCGTGGGCCCGCAAGAAAAACACACCGCTAACGGAGATATTAACCTCGACGTGAAGCGTTTATGTGACGGCGCAGTATGCAAACTGCCCGCTCCCTCAATAAAGCGCTCAGCGGTTTTACACGACACGTTTATACATCATCATCTGTCTTTCTGTCCACGATGGCTGTGTTAGAGTCAACATAAATAGAACAGAAATGAAGAGCCATAAACTGGAAACCGAGGTACAACCGCCCTCTTAACATCTGAACACCATTTGTTATCGAGCCGAAACACACGGGCCCGGGAGGTCTGGCCAGCTGTAAACACACACGCTTAAATAGCAGGAACTCTTAAACACAGGGGCTTCCTACTTCAGGCTGTGTTCTGGGCACACGGGTGTTGGGAACACGGAGCGGATCGCAGAACTTTCTCATAACAGACCACAAAAATAGGAAGGGTACCAATCAGGCCCAAGCGTGTGAATGGGAACGTGCCACACACACACACACACACACACACGTTTCCTCAGAGAGCAGGAGGAAGAGGAGCTGAAGAACGAGATACAGGATTTGGCCCATTTAGTTTTTTTTTTTTTTTTTGCCTTCACGTTGGCCAGAAATAGCAGGATGTGTGCGTTGCAGCAGGACTTGCTGACAGATCCACTCGTCCATTCCTCCTACATAGTAATTTTGCTGAGGTCTTGAATCATCTCCTGCTTCTGAGAATTTCAAGCTACTTGGGGAAGGGGGTGGTAATAAGGTGGGAAAGAAAGTGTGGGCAAAGCCTAAACTCATTTGGTCTTGGTCCTTGAAAGCCACCGCAGAAGCATCAGAGCGGTGCATTGGTGCCAACTCGGCAACAGTGAGGTCAGAAGCTCCACAGCACAACCATTGAGACAATCCTGAGGAGCTACGCTCTTTTAAAGTGAAGTGATTGTCACATGTGAATCACAGCAGCACAGCACACAGTGCACACAGTGAAATGTGTCCTCTGCATTTAACCCATCACCCTGAGTGAGCATTGGGCAGCCATGACAGGCGCCCGGGGAACAGTGTATGGGGACGTGCTTTGCTCAGTGACACCTCAGTGGCACCCTGACGGATCGAGATTGCAACCTTCTGATTACGGGGCTGCTTCCTTAACCGCTAGGCCACCACTGCCCCAATACAATTGTCATATTGTTCCTCAAAAGTCAAAATAACTTCTGCCTGCTTAAGCCCACATTTAGCAACGTGAACCCAGTTTATAAGTAGGAGTTGTTGTTTTTTTTAAGTTAAAGTGTTTGTGAAACATTGTAGCACAGCACAGTAGCCTTGTGGATAAGACACTCGCCTATGAAACAGAACCCCACTGACCCCACTTACCATTGTGGCACCGAGTGTCTCCAGGGGGACTGTCCCTGTAACTACTGATTGTAAAGCGCACTGGATAAGGGCGTCTGATATATGGCATGAATGCACATGAACAATGAAATGTTCATTGGGGACGGGGAGCAGTGTTGTGGGGACGGTACTTTACTCAGTGGCACCTTGGCGGCTCTGGATTCGAACCAGCAACTTTCCAATTGAGGGTCCGCTTCCTTACCTTCTAGGCTGACCTCAGCCCCAGTTTGCCATGTGTATTGTCTATAATAATATCTTAATTGATCTAAAATAACAATATACACATATAAAAAATATTGTCGAGTCTCGCGTAACTCCACTGTTAAACAAACTGTGCTTCCATCCCCACACAACCCCAAGATGTGACATTAATTACTAAATGTTTTTGTTCTTTACCAAAGAATTCTGGTTTATGGGTAATTAAAATAATGACTGGCAAAAAAAAAAAAACACAAAGTCAACCTCAGACAGCATTTACCATGAAGCCGTGGCATTCCATCTAATCACCTGCCAAGCCAAACAACAATGTGACCCATATCCAGGCATGGAAAACCGCTGCAGGTACATGATTAATTACGAGGCAGGCACTGGAGCTCTCCTCAACGTGAAGTAGGAAGCCACAAAAATAAACATGCAACGACAGACCGACAAGACATGATGAATGGACGTCTGCGGGCTGGAGACCAGAGAAGTCCTGACCGCCGCGGCCGCCCACATGTGCTTTAAGGAGGTTTCCTGGGAAAACGCCCTCATAGACGTGGCGCCCAACATGATGGCGCTGACCGCGTCCATGTCGTCCAAACTGAATGCTGAAAAAAATTCGGTTCTGGGGTTCTTTAGTTCCTCAAAGCTCAACGTGAATTATTATTGACTACCTGTACCCTTCTTGGCCCGAGCTTAAGCTGTACCATTCAGTCCCATAAACCCGAGGGTTTGGCACGCAAGCAGTCAGTGGGAATTTCTGTTGGCTAATTCGTCACAGGCTTTCAGTCACACAGGTTGTCGCTTCCATTGTGCGTTTGGACCAGAGCACCCGAGTTAATGGTGCTGCGGGACACTTTGAAATTTATGAGAATTGTGTCACGCTGCCCCACAGTCCTCCTTGCCCAGAGACAACAGGCCAGCCTGGAACGGCGCATTACAGTGTTGGGAAGGCCAATTAACCAGCAGCAAGTGGGTCCTTCATGAACAAATACGTCGATTGCTGGTCTGGTCCCCTGCATTTCATCAAATTGAGATTACAGCTGTGAAACCACACCTCTCCAAGGATCCTGCAGAACAGCCTTCAATGTCAAATACCTGCACCATTAAACACATGTCTTACACGGTAAGACATGTCAAAACACTCTGTTTAATCAGATTCAAGGAGCTCAAGGATGATGTTTTTTAATTGACCATAAATCTCTTCTTTTTTTTCTCTGGTCTGCCTTGGAACATTTGGGTTGAATCCATCAGGTCCTTGTCCTTGACAATAACAGTCTCCATCACATCACGTGTAAAGACTGCACACTGAGGCACCACAGACTCCACACCACAGTTGCTCCATCAGGTCTGGCTGGGCTGTCCGAGTCGCAGCCTGCACCATTGAACTCAACAGGTCACAGCTGACAATAAAATAATTACACGTGCTGCGAGGAAATAAAGGTTGCCATGGAGATCTGATAGAAAATATTCAGACTTGTAGCTGTCCCCGCTCACTTGTGATGTCGCAAAACCTTTCAGAAAACCAACTCTGGCATTCACATCAGGCATTCATCCTTACACTTAAACATTACACATGAGTGTTGATGCTCCAAAATGCTCCAAAACACGAAATCAATGACTATGGCGTATTTTATAACCTCCAGACTCAAAGCCTTGAAAGACAAAATACCCTACAGCATGTACTGCCTCTACAAAAGTTCGTTTTCAAAGGTCATGATGGAAAAAATTCCTATAGGAAGAACTGAGCTGAGCATAGTTCTTTCCTATAGCACATGTGGAAATCATATATGATTTATCAATATGCAGCTGCAAATCTGATTCTGAGGAAAACACAGTGTGAAAATCTAATTAAAATCACCCTTATACACAGGTTTAAGTATTCAGGTTGCACTTCAAAATACCAATTCTTGATATGGTTCATATTAATACCATGATTTCCTGCTGTATCAATTTTTTTCCCACCCCTATATTGCAGTATACAAAACTGCCATCAAGCACAACTGAAAAATTCATTTCTTCTTAAATGATTCATTATTGCTGTCTTGAAGGGTAATTGCTTGATTGCAGTAGGCCAACATGATGATGACTCTTTAAAAATAAGCATTTCATACATTTTGATTTGGCAGTTTAAGTGATGAAAGACTCATAAAAAATTCTTGAGCCAACACTAATAAATGCAAGAGCAGCTTGTCTCTTGATTCAGCAAATTAGACATGAAGGAACACAGAAGCCCTACAGTCATCCACATTAAAAGAAAAATATGCCCACATACACGATATTACATATGAGAACAGAAGTGATGGCATGCAGATCGATGCCAGTAAAGTGCTACGACAACTAGGTTTACATCTCACCTCATGCAATATGGAGGAGGCCATCATCTCAGAAGACAAATTCTCCACCATAAAGAACGGCATGGAGAAGCCTGGCTTTTACCGGCAGGCAGAGTTTTGCTCTGGGACCATGAAACGTATTGATTGAATCTGCAAGCATGACACAGTCATCGGAGTTTATAATGCCCTCCACTTCTTACATGAGAGACCACTCACCATGAGCTTAGAAAGAACACAATGTATGTATTTAAAACGCAGAACAAACATACCATCCCGATTATAACCAACTGAATCAGAATATGAGTTAGAAGAGCTACAAGAAATAATAGACTATTTAATATACATATCCTGCATAGTGTGATTTATTAATTAATGCCATCAGCGATGCTGAATTATGTTGTGATGTGTGAATTATGCTGTTACATTTTTTTGTAATGTTGCAGTGATGCTTTTAAATCGTTTTGGCACTTTGTAATGGTATTTTTGGCATTAAGTAATGTAATGAACAACACTGAGAAGTCCTGGAAAAAAATGTTTTTTCTAAAGGCTCTGAATGGGGTGGGTGATACAATACATTCAGAAGCTGGGATCAACCGGGATCAGACATCTTATTCATCCTGAGAGGCGTCCCATCAATATGCAGCGTAACAGCCAGCCGCAGTCTCCTGCTCCTTTTCCTTTTACCCGCCCCCCCTTGTTTGATTCCCACTGGTAAGAAGCCATGTTCCTTTCAGATAGCCTCCTTGGATACGAAAGGGAGGGGGTTCCATGGTGACGTGACAGCCCGAGCTGTCTCAGATGAGCACTGATTCCATTAGAGCTGTTGCTTCTTATCAAACCTCGGCCAAGGGATGAGACCCTTACCTTGGCAGCCCATAATAACCCTCAATAGGGGTCTGTCAGTACTTCCACTGTGGCTCCGCTGTTGAGCAAATCTATCACCACCCCCTCGCAGACAATCTTTTTTATTTATATATATTTCTGCTTTTTTAGAACCAGTATACATGGGCACAGCTACAAAGGTACAGATCTGAGGTGGCATTTGAATAATACTAAAAACAGGAACCTACATAAAAAGGCTGTGAAAAGGAGGTTCTACTCCACCCTTCTGGTGTGAAGAGTAGACAGACGCTGTGACCTGAACAAAAGACAATAAATACCAAAAAAAAAAAAAGGCCATGCAAAGAGAAAGTAGAGGCGGTGGCATCTTGCAACACTCCATTTCTCCATTCCCAGACATAAAAATGTGACAAACCAATTAGCACTCTGATTCTCCCGGTCTGGGGCCCGCCCAGCTCATGCCGTCTGGGTAGGCGAGGCTTAAAAACTGGGCCACAGGGTCACCTGGTTCGCCTCAGTGTATCACCTCTGCATATTAATACCTCACAGACTGGGAAAAATATGGCCAGAGTAATTGGTCGTGAGGTACGGTCATAAATCATCATCGGGTCACGGATCCCGCAACTGGCTGAAGCCTCTGCTCTTCAGGACGGGAGAGGGGGCTCGGACAAGATCAATGGTCTACAGGGTCAGCAATTACTGAAATTCAGTCGATGTGGTACAGAGGCAGCAGGATTGAAGATAGGAATTCGTTTAGCAGATAAGACCCTGCTGCGCCTGTCAATATTGAGGGGTGTTGACTCAGCTGGGAGCGGTGACGGAGGCAAGCGGCGCAAAGCGGAGAACCCGCGTTGGACTTATACGAATATAACCAATGAGCCGCTCTTCTGATGGAACTGCTACGCTTCGGCTCTATTTCTGACACAGGAGGGAAGGTTCTGCCTATAGGCTCATTTAAAAAAATTCTAAAGATTTTCTAGCTTTTTGAGGATAGCAGCCCTAAAACCAGAAACGATTTAAAAAAAACTGTAAAGACGGGTACTGAACCAACAGTATTGCTCCCATACTATGGGACTGACAAATAATGCATGATGATCATGACTGTTGGTCCCATTAGCACTGCTGTGTTTTCATCATTACACGTAATAATGAAAAACATCGGTCTGCTTCATCCGGATCGGAACTTAAGTATGATAAGCCACATCAAAGGGTACTGTTTTTTTATATCGGTGCAGTGCACCTACTGAAAATCCAGAAAAAGTAACTGATCATCCTGATTTAGATTATTCGATTTCGGACAAACTGGACCACAGTGCACAGGGACAACTTCTTAAATATTTATTCAACTGCTTTTAAAGTCCCCCTGGATCCCCAAAAGCAATTTATTCATGATAATTATTCATTCATTTATTGATAAACTGATCATGTAAACACCAATTGCAGGCTCACTCTACCCTGGAAGGGGGTCCCTCTCTGTATCACTCCTTCCCAAGGTTTCTTCCTTTCTTTTTTTTCTCTCTCCTAGTTTTTCCTTGTGTGCAGAAGGGTCAAGTGTGGGGGTGTGAACTGTAGGGCTTGTCAAAGCCCATTGAGACACACTGTATGTGATTATGGGCTATATATATATGCAATAATTGTTGTTGTTGCTGTAAACAGTCAATCGTGTCAACAGTCGCACATGCAACGCATAAGTATAAAATGTGGCGAATGACCAAAGATTCTATACCCGCAGTTACGTGATATTGGTTATTGAATGTGACTCCCGTGACTCCTTCTCCATCGATTGAAAATGTTATGATTAAAAACAATATGAAAATAGAATGATCAGATCAAATGTGTACATTTACCAGCTCCTGTTGCCCAGCAATGAGTCCGATTACCTCCTTCATATTACATCAAACTGTAGGTGGATAAAGCGTTCGGGTCGAATGGCCGTGCCACGGTAAAGGAAAAAAAATGGCACTCTCATCAAGCTAAATTAATCGCTTCCGCAGCAATGGCAGAAGGGTGCCACTGAGTGCAGATGCCCTACACTGGCCTCATGCCAGTTTCGCTGAATATCAGGCTTGTTGCATGGCAGCTTCTGCATGCATATAATGTGTTTGTCACAGTTTTTGTCAGACAAAGAAACAAAAATGCTATATATATATGGGTTTTATTTGGACAAATATTTTTTACACTGTAGTGTAAATACATATGCATCTTAAAATGTTGCACTGGTATTTATTTGCTCCTACTTTTCCCATGTAAACCTTTCATGTTTTGTCTGCTGTGTTTAGGGGTTTATATATATATATATATATATATGTGTGTGTGTGTGTGTGTGTGTGTGTGTGTGTGTATTTGCACTACAGTGTAAAAAAAATAAAACCCACCTTTCATTTCATAAAAAAAATTGCAGCAAACAATTTGTACTGTGAGGTTTTAGGCCCAGATTTCATTTCGATTGTTTGTTTTAGAACAATCCCATCTCCATCTGTGTTTGCAGGGCACATTTGTCACCAGTGTCTCTATCACAGAACAGAGTGGCTGATGTAGAGAAATACCATGCCGAACAGGCCCAATGATTCATGAAGGCGTTTGAAAAATGAAATACTCCCCCCATTCCCTTCTTTTAACTCCATTAAACACTTGGTATTTAAATAAAATAACAATATATGAATACCAAAACCACCTACAAAGTATGTTTAATATATACTACTATCATTCACTATTTATAATGCTTCGAAATGTCATATTTATATACAATACAATGTCATACAATCATCACTATGAAAGTGAAACAACACATTGCTATCTGTTGTGTAAAATCTAAAAGTGCCATAGTAATAAGAATGTCACTGGAACCTTTAGAGAAACAGCATCATAAGAGCATCAAAACTCCCCCCGATTTCCCTGCCAGCATGAATGTCAAACTGGCGACAAAGATTCTGATGACAGATGTGAGGCGAGGAAAGAAACATTATCCGCTTTTATAATATCGCATACCTGTTATAAATGAATATGACTGATATAATCAGCTTCTCACTTGTGTTATTACACCAAAATGGTGTCACCATGAAAAGCACCATGGCCTCCAAGGTTGTGAAGGTTCAAATCTGGGCCCTGGCTTTGTGTGTGTGGATTTTGCATGCCCACATTCTAAACTGACCATAGGTATGAATGTGTGAGTAAATTCCTGGCATGGGTCCCCTGTGGCAGGCTGGCAGGCTGGGGCAGGCCAGCCCTTGGTGTGTCCCTGCACTGCGCAGAAGTCACTACCCTGCTCTGGATTTGTTGGTGATGGATAGTGAGTGAATGAGTGAGTGTATTATTAGTTTCTACAATACATTTACATAAGTGGTAAAGAAAGAACACTATATATCTATAATAGTATGCAACGTTCTACACATGCTGGGTTGGTATGTCATTCTGCCCATAATTTTCCTCGGTGGAATAACAATTCACTACAGTGCAAACAATCTGGGGGGTGCCAATGCATGAAAACCGTATAATACAGCATACAATCATCTGTTCCAGCATCCTAGGAAGGTCCCGAGTGACAAATATATAGCATGACAAGGAGATGGGCACCTTCAGAGGGGGCCCATCAGTCCTTAGAGGATGTAATGTTCCAGTAACTAGTCCCTGTTTTCTCCTCCAGCTGGCCTGTGGACCACTCCCTGCTGCTTTCCCATTATGTCCCCAACATGAAAGGCTTCCGCCATGCAACGACAGGGGTCTGAAATGTCCTGTGACGCCCACTCCTCCCTCATATCATCCCCTCTGTGAGTCACCTGACACGAAGGCATGCAGAACGTAAATGCATAAACGACCCCCCGATCCACCCCTTCCCCCACCCACATTGGTCATTTGTATTGTCTGACACATTCTGCATTAAAGTGGCTATCCTTCCTCAGTGTGGTCACATAAATCACTGACAGTGCTTGATGAGTCAGTGTGTGTGTGTGTGTGTGTGTGTGTGTATAGGTAGCTGATTGAGGCACTGCTCTCTGAAGGAACGCATCTGGGATGCTCCAGTCAATACCGATTGCCATTTTTCTGACATTAGAACATGGCAATACCAATAAAATATTTTACAGCCAATATGAGCACACACGCATTTAAAATGCATGGTTTTTCTACTTTCATATTTTCATAATAAGACATTTAAGTGAAGTGATTGCCAACGTAATACACTGCAGCACAGCATATGGTGCACACAACAAAATGTGTCCACTGCACTTAACCATCACCCTTGTGATGGTTAAATGCATCCAGGGAGCAGTGTGTGGGGACAAAGCTTTGCTCAGTGGCACCTCAGTGGCACCTTCATGGACCGGCATTCGAACCGGCAACCTTCTGACTACAGGGCCGCTTCCTTAACCGCTAGGCCACCACTGCACCATGGGCACTTTACATTTACATTTACAGATGCATACTCCTGCCTGGGATTTAGTACAGGTTGCCATTTGTCACAGTAATATCACAAACAATATGCATTGACCTTACATGCCGCAGACTATGGGGGAATGTCTTTGCACGCAAGGCCTCATTTCAAGGTAATTAAATGGCCCCTGCCTGGATTTGATTATGTTGCCCTGTCCTTTTGGCCGTGACCTTTTTGTCGTCTCTGTCACAATGCATCAACTCCAAAGTGGCGGACACCTGCACGAAGTTAAAAAGGCCTCATCAATTTCTGCCTGACATTTATTTCTTCACGCTGCTGATTTTGTCATTGCTTTTGCTGTGCAGGTAGTAAAGGGCAATGCCATCTCATCGTGGCTCCCATTTATTTTTGAAAACTCCATAAAGATTCACAGTTGAGTCCATAAGTCCGTACATCCTCTGTGCAGTGTGTAATGAGCTTGGTCTGCCCCTTTTCCCATTCTCTGCTAGAAGAAAATTGGGGCTTTGAATGCAGGCTGCCACTTTGCTGTGTCCCAGCTTAGGTCCCAGGTCCATGGTTGACTGGGCCATTTTAATGACGCGGAATAGAAATACGCTCCTGCAATCTAGCACGGGCAAAACTGCAACCTCAGCTTGAGACATCTTGATTCTCATCCTGAGAAAATGGAACAAACTTAAGGGGCTCAGAGATCAAGAATTACAGATGTGTAGAAGAAAAGAGATGCATCTGCAAACACAAATGTCTGTCCTTGTGTCATATAATGCTGTCCTAAAACAATGGAATATACATGTCATTTTAAAGGACAAAAGCCCTGGAGCCAAAATCATCAGAACAGAATGTATGTCACATCCACAAATAGGATCTAGGAGTCACTTGAGGCATCTTGCATGGTAGATATGTCTGACACTAAATAATGCATTGGCCCAAATTAAAGGCTTTTCTTTTCTCAAAAAATTGTCTTAAAAAGCAAGGATTATACCGGTAGATGACAGAAAATACAATGTTGTGTAAGAGATGTTAGTGAGCCAGCATCCACTGTTGCCCAATACCAAATTGTACCAAAAAAACACAACAATGCTGAAATCAGCTAAGTATTTCACCGCCACTACTACTTACTGTAATTAATGGCTACTTCTGTAGAAATGACATAGTTCATTTGCAAAATTAAATTTTAATTCGATTAAATTTGACAAATGAATCACCATTTTCTGTATAAAATTAACACATATTTTATTTAATTAGAAAATATTTATGTAGTATGTTTGGGAATCGCAAATATGATTGCATCATTATATATTGTCTGCTGTCACAACACTGGAGAGGCTGGAATTAGCATCATTCTTCTGTGATAAAGTTGCCCATATGTAGTTGAATCGCAGAAAGAGAAAATATGTCTTATTCACTACAAATCAAAGAAAAAAAATATGTCAGTAAATCAGCTAATATGCGCAAAAGTGGTTTTCATAAACAAAATACACATTTATGCATTTTGTGATAAGTGCTTTGTGACCTCAGGCAGCCATAAATGCCAGTCGTCAGAAAAATGCATTAATCAATTTATTATTACTATTAACTGACCAACCATTTGGTATCCCCATTAACATGTACGTTTTAATGAGAAATGGCATTCACTCCCTATGACCTTTTGTATGGCATTAAAACAATATTACATGATATATGAGATCATGATTTTTTCCATGCAGGACTCTGACATATTGATAACTTATCCGGAGATGAAAAATCACACTGCGTGCTGCTCCTGATCATATAAGCTAAACAAAAGCATAAGAGATGTGGCCTTCATATCTAATTGCTTTATCTCCAAGGATATTCTCCCTGTCTCCAAGGAGCCTATTACTGAGAATTTTTCTTTTCGCTTTCATTATACAAATCGGACTAAATTAAAGCCTATTCTTGCTTTGTTCTCAAAGATCCCTTTTACAAAAAACTTTAACAGTACCCAATGAAGGTTTCAAGGCCAACTGTTTCCACAGCAAAATGGTGGAAAAAACAGTTTATATCCACTGAAGAAGGGCTCAAAGATATTTATTTACTTTATTTAGCAGATATTGCCCTAGAAAATGTTTTTTTTATTATTATTTGTCAGGATTGCCTGCAGCTGGCCTCCACACCTGACTTTAATCCTGACGCCCCATAAATGCCGGAAGTTTCCGCCCGTTCGGGGTCGCTGGCATTTTCGTGGACTCTCTGCACGAACTTGACCTGGTTTAGTTTCATGTGTTTTTGAGTTCTGGCAATCGCCACACGCCTACGGGTTAGTTTATGTTCTTTATTTAAGTTAAATTCGTTTTCGGCCACCGCGCCAGTCTTTATTTGTATTTCTTTGTTTATTGTTAATAAAACCCCGTTCCCAGCATGTCAGACCTCTGCGCTTCCTTCCCCCGTAAGTCCGTAGACGTGACAGAATGCCAGCGACCCACCCAAAAGCGCAGAGGTGGAAAGCAGAGGAGAAGAAACGCCGCGAAGGACGCAGCCCGGCGCGGCGAACGCGGACGGCAGGGGAGAGACGCGCCGCCCGTTCTGGTGGAGCGTTTTCTCCCCGAGAAGCCGTGGTACGCGGCGCCACGTGATGACGTCACCCCCGGGAAACTCCGCGAAACCCGGAAGCGACAACGTCGCCGGGTGAGTGGGCGGAGCGAGGACGTTGGCGTCGGCAGCAGCGAGGAAGTGACGTGGGCATCGAGCGCAGAAGATGCGACCCCCACGATCTTCGCCATGTCGAGCCAAGAACTCTGCGCTCTGCTGGCAAGGCTCCCCGTGGACTGGGACGACACGGACGACGACGAGAGCACGGGAGACGAGAGTTGGGCTCCGCCCATCGCACCAGTCTGCGATCGTCGCAAGGTCCGTGGGGACCCACGTCACTTCCAGGGGGGGTGAGAAGCGGCAACAACAACGGCGGCGTTCCTCCAGCGAGGAGGTGGGCAGCCTCCAGCCCGAATGGCCAGAGTACTGCCCATGGGAGCTTATCGCGCCATGGGTCCAGGATGTCCGCAGGGTGGACGACCCTTGGAGTCACCGGTGGGAGGACACGGATGACGAAAGCGATGATGACGTGGATTTTCGGTGGGCGGTCGGTGCCGGGATGGCTCCGCCCAGCGTGCGCGTCCGAGATCATCGCGGCGTCCGTGATGACCCATGTGACTTCCGGGGGTACGAGGTTGACACGGACGACGACCAGGATGACGCCGTTTGGGCAGTCGGTGCCGGGATGGCTCCGCCCATCGCGCCCATCCAGGAGCGTCACGAGGTCCGTGGAGACCCACGTCCCTCCCAGCAGTGTGAGGAAAGCTGGTGGAAGAGGGCGACGGGAGGTCGCCAGCCAGCAACTGCGCTGCCGGGACTGCCTCGCAGGGAATCCTCCATTCCTGCTCCAGTCGCCGACCCGCCTTCCCTCTGCCCGGACGTTCCCCAGCAAAATGGCAGCGCAGCACCAGCGTCCACACCTGCTGGAGAAGACGTCCACCCCCCTCCACACCACACACCTACCACCATCTCCAGCGACGTGCCCAGCCCCGTGTGGGACCGCCCAATTGTCCCGGGACCCTTCAGTGGGGCAGCAGACACAGACGAGATCACTACCATCCTCACGTGTCTGACTGGATCAGCATGGGGCTGGAGCACAACCCTCTGGCAGCAGGGAGAGACAGACAGGAGTTTTCGGGACTTCCAACAGAGACTGAGGGCGGAGTTTGATCGGCCTGAGCCAGGGATCGAACTCTGCCCCTCCACCACATCCAGTGCCAGTCAGGATCCGGGGCAAGAAGACCCAGCACTGGTGGGCGACGAGAAGGTCGCTCCTCCCGAGATCCTGGCTGTGCCCCCTGAGGAGGTCCCGGAGAGCCCAGAGAGGGAGCCAGACGACCCTCTCTTCTGTCTGTCTCTGTCTGTGTGTGTGTCTGTGTGGCATATGTGTCCGTATGTCGCCCCCACTTCCCCTCTTTGTGTCCACCAGATGGCGACCCAGCCGCGGAGCTGAACCCCAGGGAGGAGGTTCCTGACCCGAATGTGCTGGTCCAAGGCGAGGTGGACAAGCCCCAAGGTACCCCTAAGTCCAGCCGGGGGGGGTGCTCCCCCAAAGAATTTTTTGGGGGGGTGCAGTTCGGGTTGGGGACTCCTCCTGAGGGGAGGGGAGGTGGGGAAGCGATGGAGCTGGGTCCTCCGGTAGCCAGTGAGGAGGGCGGGGCAGGCATGGGCCTGCGTCTGCCTCCAGAGGGGTGGAGCGCCATAGAGCCCCCGGGTAGGCATGAGGACCCAGCTGGGACAGGCAGGAAGAGGGCCTGCTTGTCCCAACGGACGCAGAAGGGGCTAGCCGGATGGTCTGGCAATGCCCCCCCCTTGGCACCAGGGCCGTGCAGCGAGAGGGGCTGCATAGTCCCAGAAGGCACCAGCCTGGGGTGCCTGGAACAGTCGCCGGAGGCTCTGGGACAATCTCCCTGCGCGGTGCAGGGGGTGACACAAGATGTGTCAGAGGGGACATGTGGAGACAGGGCCCACACGTACCCAGATGGATCGGCCCTGATTATTGTGTGCAGGTACGGGAGTCCGGGGCCGTCATGCGGGACCACGCCGGGGAGCCAGGCCGAGGGTCCGGGGCCGCCATGCGGGACCACGCCGGGGAGCCAGGCCGAGGGTCCGGGGCCGCCAAGCGGGACCACGCCGGGGAGCCAGGCCGAGGGTCCGGGGCCGCCAAGCGGGACCACGCCGGGGAGCCAGGCCGAGGGTCCGGGGCCGCCAAGCGGGACACGCCGGGGGAGCCAGGCCGAGGGTCCGGGGCCGCCAAGCGGGACCACGCCGGGGAGCCAGGCCGAGGGGTCCGGGGGCCGCCAAGCGGGACCACGCCGGGGAGCCAGGCCGAGGGTCGGGGCCGCCAAGCGGGACCACGCCGGGGAGCCAGCCCGAGGGGACCGGGGCCGCCACGCCTGACCACGCTCGGGGAGCCAGCCCGAGGGACCGGGGCCGCCACGCCTGACCACGCCGGGGAGCCAGCCCGAGGGACCGGGGCCGCCACGCCTGACCACGCCGGGGAGCCAGCCCGAGGGACCGGGGCCGCCACGCCTGACCACGCCGGGGAGCCAGCCCGAGGGACCGGGTCCTCCAAGGGGAGGATACAGCAGGGCAGGAGCCTGTGGTTGCCGCCGTCCACCCCGCCGCCTCCACTGATGGTACTGTTGGGGCTCCGAGGACGTAGCCCTTGGAGGGGGGGCTCTGTCAGGATTGCCTGCAGCTGGCCTCCACACCTGACTTTAATCCTGACGCCCCATAAATGCCGGAAGTTTCCGCCCGTTCGGGGTCGCTGGCATTTTCGTGGACTCTCTGCACGAACTTGACCTGGTTTAGTTTCATGTGTTTTTGAGTTCTGGCAATCGCCACACGCCTACGGGTTAGTTTATGTTCTTTATTTAAGTTAAATTCGTTTTCGGCCACCGCGCCAGTCTTTATTTGTATTTCTTTGTTTATTGTTAATAAAACCCCGTTCCCAGCATGTCAGACCTCTGCGCTTCCTTCCCCCGTAAGTCCGTAGACGTGACATTATTATTTAAGCTATATTGTGATACACTACACTATCTCGATATCTTGAATCCCTGTATTCTATAAAATGACACCAACATAATAAATTTAACCATTAACTTTGTAAATAATTTTATTTTACACCAAAATATAATAAAAAAGTGAAAGTAAAGTGAAACACGGTGACAGAATGTAATTTGGCCTCTGCTTTTAACCCGTCACCCTAGGAGAGCAGTGGGCAGCCATGACAGCCGGGGAGCAGTGTGTGGGGACGGTGCTTTGCTCAGTGGCACCTTAGTGGCAGCTTCCAATTACGGGGCCACTTCCTTAACTGTGAGGCCACCACTGCCCCTAGATAAGGTTCAGAGGTTTTGCTGGACCACAGATCTGCAGTTGTGGAGAAGTGGTTCACATTTTTTCTATCTGAACTGAACAGCTATAGTAGCTCAAAAAAAAAAAAAAAAAAAACATAAATTGGAAATTGCTTTCAGTCAGGTTGTTTGGGTTTTTGAGTTGCCTAAACATTTGGGGAATTAAGTGAAAGTGAAGTGATTGTCAGCAATTCCTCAGCAGTACCGTTTCCAGCCATGTTTGCCTTCACTACTTTAATAACACACATGAGTGTAATGCGCTGTGTCTTGACACCACAGAATTTGCATATCATTAAAAATTGTTAATGGAATGATATGGCCCACCGCTGCACTGAAGGTGGAAGTGTGTCACAGTCACATGAAAGAAAAAAAATGGTGGATTTAAAAACATTGAGTTGTCCTTTGCTGAGCCCTGGACAAATTGCTTTGGCAATTATCGCAGGATCTCATGTTAGTTCCCAGCAGTGCATGGCAAGCCATATGAGGCATCCAATGGCAGATAAGCTTGCCTGGAAAGCCATTAGACGTCTGCGGCAACTCAGCACATTACTAATATATGGAGTCAAAGAACCCACAAAAGGCTTTGACTGTCCTCTGTGATTTTTGTCCAGATTTGGGGGATGCGCGAAGCTGCAATGTAGCCATGACGTGTAAATCATCGAGGCTTTTTTTTTTTGCTTTAAGGTGGTTTGATGAAGAACTGTTTACTAAGCGTCTCTAAAAACACTGATGCAATATTACTGAGATGTGGAGGAGGTCCATTTACAAGTGAAAACTGCACTGAGCCGGCCGCAAAAAAGACAGAGTCAGAGGATATAGACAATCTAGAAGAGGCAGACAAGTACGGCAATTAGACGCCCTACTCCAAAGCAGCCCTTTAAAAGCCATTTAGAGCTGACGGGCTGTACAGACACAGGAAGCACAGAGACGCGGTTTTCCATGCCTGCGGTAGACAGCATACATGATGTCTCCTATGAAGACTTCATGAGAGTCTGCAGGCTCAACATAAACCCAACAATAAAACCAATAATAAGCCTTTCGCTAATCCACTTTAATCCACTTTATTTCCATCTGGTTACCACTGTACAGCAAATATTAGCTTAGAGCCCATAAAAGGAGATGAGTATTATGCCAGTCATCTAGCCTATTAACCCCATAACTCCCATGGCACAGAACGCAATCCCATCCATGCTATTGTCCTTTGTAATCCAGTTATGGCCTTCCCCATTCACACATTAGCATAGGTAGATCACACACTAGGAAGCTGAGCAGCGTCATGTCAGCACGTGGAAGCCACTTTAGCTCTTACCCCCACAGCAGAGGCACGATTTCACGTTGTTTCTGTCGGGGCCCCTCATGAGTACACCTTGATGGGACTAACCCACATTCCACGGTCGGAAGGAACCACTCCAGAGCGAATCTTATGGAGAGGGGTTATCAGTGTTTGTGCCACTGGGTATCTGGTCACAGCGGGACCCCTGGTGAGGGGATTTAAGCGGTCGCTTCTGCCTTTGTACAGCACCTCCTCTGGTCTGGTCTTGAACAACCTGCTGAGATCGACAGATGAGGTCAGCCTGGAGGTGCAGTGTGGGATTGCACACAGCGGGTGTTTGCATCACTGCTGCTGTGCCTCTGTCTCACCGTGACTCATGCAAAGCCACAAGAGAAAAAAAGAGACAGCAAAGACACACCTTGAGAGGGGCAAACAAAGATTTGATCATACCAGAAAATTCAATTAAAAAATGCATCCACACCCATTCTTCTAGTCACGTACTGTAAAGCCAAAAACAAATCATTTTCACTCAGAGTAGGAAAATGATTCCACTGGTTTTGTTTCCTCAAATTCAAAGATATACAATACACTTATTGCCATAATTCGGTGTTTTTTCTTTTTTTGCCAGACTGAGAGCAAAGACACCAGAGATAATTCTGTACACAGTTTATTAACATATAAATCCTTTACTTTTACTTTACTTTACTTTACTTAGCAGACGCTTTTATCCAAAGCAACTTACAAGAGGAAGACACCAGCAATTCTCGTTCGGTTTATAAATCCATGACTTTTGCTGCAATCCTCGTCTCCGTTTTCGGTAGATTCACACAGTGGGTGCTGACGCCAGTTAAGTACAAGTGATCAGGACCCGTTAAAAAAAAAAGATCAGCAACAAGGGGTTGTGCAACATTGAAGTGGACACCTTCATGCCTTGGGTTTGTTTCTTGATGATTTGAAACGGGGCACGTCTGCTGCTCGAGCAACAACACAGTGAAAGACATGACGGCTGAAGGTTATACAACGTCAGTTTAGTTATGATTTAGTTATGGCCATTATGGTACAAACCGGACAAAAGAACTGTGCTGAATATTGTAAAGGGTGTTGTTTTGCTTTATATGTGAATAAAATGTAGCTCTTATCTGAGGGTTCTTTAAGTTTCAGTCCAGAAGCTGTGATTCAAGGCCAAAAATGCACAAGATCCATTCATAGTAATTTCACAAAATACATTAATTTATTGAATTCACAGCAAAATGAAGCTGTGGATCATGCCTTGGTTAGTGGCTTTACATTTTGTAAGGTCAGTGCAGAACCAGATTAATGGCTTGCAAATCGGGCAGCATATGAATTATGATCAAAGACCAAATCATTCAATGGAGGAAGTGATGAGTGAGTCAGGGATGGGGAATGGGGGGCACAAATGCTTTGATAACTTTTAATGACTCTAGACCACTGTCACTGCTTTTAAGTTGCCATGGACACAAATGAGCTTATTTTGCATGAAGAGGCTACATAGTTTAAGCTATCAAACACGTACAGATCATATACTGGATGATTGATTTGGGATGATTATTTCTGCATTAAAACTGAGATCACAATGACAGAACACACATACGATTCAGATTCTCATTTGGGTGGTCAACCCATCTTTAAATTGAAGGGCCTTACCACTTTTCTTATATCATAGATCATTTCTACTCCAAAGCTGCTGGAACACAGCCTATGGGAATTATTCTGCCATTCAAAGGCACTGTCCAGTACGGGTGTGCAAAAAAAATCAAAACACATCTGTACATATTTGAAAATCAATTCATACATTTACCTTTTCTCCCTTGCATGTGTTTAACTTACCAATTGTAAGAATCAACCTTATTATCATAGACCAGTTTCAGGTAACACCACTGTAAAGCATAGTAAAGTGCATAAAAATGATAATAAATACAACTCACATTAAAACAGGGTCAGGGTCAGTGTGAAACCTTAGTTCTCACCAGAAAGTTATATTATATCCATATTATATGGAGCATATATTCACTTTTATGAACAAACCAAAAGTACAGTCATTTCTTTCAGTTATTCATAATAGTATAATATATAGCATTGTGTCTCTAGTTAAAGTTTTGAAAATTTGGTTTTGTAGTGATGCTTCCACACTTGTGATGCTTGTAATATGTGATGTTTCCAGAAAGGGCTTTTAGAGCCACAGAATAAGGACAAAATAAAGTAACTGAGTGGAGAACCAGTGAATGGAGAATTGATTATGAATGGATCACAACCACAAGAATCAGGGCATTCTTAAAGACTTCCAGTGTAAATACACTAAATGCTATTTACCCATGACAGGATACTCTATAATCTCATCCATAACCCTGTAAATGGCCACTTGTAAAACATAATAACCGATAACAATTCAATTCATTACCAGACACCAAATAGATATGGCCTGTGACTGTATATTTAATCATATCTTAAAAACAAACATTCATCAAATCTAGATAAGAATAATTGTGCACCATATGGAGAGCAATTCTGATATTTATTTTGCTGTAATTGCCAAGTGACCATTGACATCCTCCAAAAATAAACCAAAAATCAGTGGCGTCATGCAATGGTTGTAAGAGGTTTGAGGGAAACAAAAAATGTGGAGGGCAGAAAATGAATATGCTCTCCATCGCAGGCATTTAGAATAAAAGAGGCAATACCTCAATCAGGCAAACTCTGTATTCAGCTCAGCACCTTTCATTATTATGTGGCAAGGGTAGAAAAAAATATTTTCCATTAGGGGTGGTTTTTATTGTGCATTTCATATAATACTCAAACAGAACAAATAAAGATGCAACTTTGGCCATGCACAGCATGGCACCAGATTTAGTACGTATTAGCCTAAAACATTTTCATAAATTTTGAGAGTATCACCTAAGAAAATATCTGACTCTCCAAGGACCACCATTAGAACTACAGTTCCGAATATGAACATAATTAATGACTGTCATCCACTGTCAATACTGCAGTAAAACAAATATCAAGTGAGCATATTTAGGATAATAAGTACACAGCATTTATTAAAAAGAAACACAATAATCTCACCAAGCAGGATGAGAGAGAGAGAGCTTGAGTACCAGAGTTTGAGAACCTGGGGCCTAAAGGCTTTTAAACCACTGGACACATTCCCAGCTTAAAGTGGAAATAAATGTCCCAATTTAAAATGGCAAAGGGCATGGGGCAAAGACGAATGGTACAAACAGTACATCATGACACGTCACGCTCACATGACATGTCATATGTCCAGAGATGGCAAAGGGGCACTTGTGGCAGCTACTAGAAACATCCTGTCCTCAGATGGGGCCAGATCCTTTGCCAAGTGAAACTGTGGGCTGAAAAAAAAATACAGACACAGAGGCCGAGGGCTGGACAAATTGGCTTGGCTGCCTCACGCTACCAGATGAGGGTCATGGCTTCCTTACTCGAGCTTACCAGAAATGCACCTTGGAAACTGTGACAAGTTGAAGAGGTGAGTTTCCTTTCACTTCCCCGTTTCCTAGTCACCGCTGCTTTTCACTGGTCACAGAATTGCTATTAAGAGGCCTGGGTAATTAGCAGAGTGTTGGAGGATTCACTGTCCTCCTTGGACTCTTTGGCAGTGTGTGTGGAGGTGACAAGGTGAAATTTGCGCACAATAAATGACGTGATAAAACACCGCCCTCTGCCTTTGCGCACTATTCCTGCACACTTCATGCTGGGAAATGATCCGTCCCACAACCTCCTGCCAGCCGTTACACGCATGATGACATCTGCTGAAAGAGTGTTACTTTTGGGTCTGTAACGAAGTAGGATGGTTTATGAAGTATTGGTCTCCAACTGTGGAGTTGTAAATGGAAGACCATGTGGCTGCAATGAGCAACAGATGTACAGATTATAGGACCTCTAAGTCCTTTGGGTGGCTCCCAACAGAAGAACCTGCGAAACACTGCTAATGCAGACCTTTCTCTATTAAACTACGGTTTAATAGAGAAATTCATAACTCCACCAATACTCCATCAGCAATCAATAAGTTGGTCAGGGACTTTGTGTATGCAGGGTGGTGCAGGTCACAGGGCAAAGAGTCCAGGCTGGAATGAACGCCTCCAGCTCCATGTAGCAAAGATGTGGAACCACAAGAGCGATGAGAGAGATATCAGCACATACTAAATACCACATAAACAAATAAAAAGATTAGACATATGTTAGTCATACAGTACAGGCCAAAAGTTTGGACACACCTTCTCATTCAATGTGTTTTCTTTATTTTCATGACCATTGGTTTACATTTACATTTTCACTGAAGGCATCAAAACTATGAATGAACACATGTACTTAACAAAAAAAGGTGAAATAACTGAAAACATGTTTTATATTCTAGTTTCTTCAAAATAGCCAAATAGCCAATAGGCATTCTCTCCATGAGCTTCAAGAGGTCGTCACCTGAAATGGTTTTCCAACAGTCTTGAAGGAGTTCCCAGAGGTGTTTAGCACTTGTTGGCCCCTTTGCCTTCACTCTGCGGTCCATCTCACCCCAAACCATCTCGACTGGGTTCAGGTCCGGTGACTGTGGAGGCCAGGTCTCCACTTTTTGTTAAGTACATAACTCCACATTCATAGTTTTGATGCCTTCAGTGAGAATCTACCAATGTAAATGGTCATGAAAACAAAGAAAACACATCGAATGAGAAGGTGTGTCCAAACTTTTGGCCTGTACTGTATGTTGCAGGAAACAAAAGATTGGATTCAACATGTCCCTTCTAGGGGTGCACACAATAGCTGAATAATTATTTGATGGTATTTAAAGATAACAATATTTAAGTGAAAAGTGGGATTTACAATCGTCTTTGGAGGCTGACAGGCTGCTCTTGATATCAGACATAAAGTTAAAGTGAAGTGATTGTCACATGTTTGGGCTTGTGTAGCTGACCCCACTGGAAGTAACATGCATTGTATTTCTATATCCTGTCTATTCACTTTCACATTCATTAACCTAGTAGTAATGCAGACTTTATAATCTGGAATAGCCCTTTCCCATCAATGCCCTAAGATACTGGTTCGTACAAGCAGTGTTTGAAACGTCACTTCTGATGGAGAAAAGGATTAAGCAGAATTTGGGAAACTCATGCAAAATATACATCTAGGTTTTCCAGAACTCAAACGGTGTGCACACTTGAACGCGATCATTAATCCACGTTGCTGGAACTACCTGAAAGACTTCAAACCCTCAAAACGGTCACTGCCAGGTCAGAGAGATCCCTCAGGCATTGCTCTGCAGTCGCACTGAGGATTATACACGAGGTAACCAGCCCTCATTATCCCAGCGGGCTCTGTCCTCGCTGTGGCTCTCGTGCGTGTGATACGACCAGGGAAAATCTGCGGAGCATCAAAAGTGTGCCATGCGTGGTAATGGACACTGTAATGGAAAGCATCGCTTTCAGTCACCCACTAAAAGAAAGAGAGAGAGAAAAAAAGAACAAGCGAGCAAGTATGTAATTTCCAAACCGCTGAAACACAGCCGGCCCAAGGGCCAGGAAGAGTGGAGGAGAGGGCAACCATGAATGTCATGTGACTATTGGAGTTTACACATGCAAGTGACAAGGACAGAAGAAAAATTCAGAAAAAAAGCATGGTATGCAGAGAAGGAAACAAAGAAAGACAGAAAGAGAAGAGCTGAATTGCTTAACAAAGTACGAGAAAGAGACTTTAATCAAGACAGACTGACTGCAAAATGTTTCAGAGACCAAAAAAAGTACAAAATAAGTGCAAAGGATGCCTGTCAACATAGTTTTGTTCACTTATCTTCAGATTCCTGAAACTCTCAGTTTTCCAGCATGCAGATTGATTGGCACACAAATGCTCTCTATTTCTGTATATGTAGCATCCTCCATTATAGCAGTCTGTCTGAGAGCCAATGAGTACTTAATGTGTCATACTAACTTGATTATTATAATTCTAGAATGAAAATAATGCCTCATTGCAAACACATTATGTCTTATTAGATGACAAATAATCCATCCCATGGAGAAGCACATCCCTACAGCGCAGCATGCATTTGTAAATATGACACAGCTACCCACATAAAATGATTCTTCTAAAGACCAGTCCATCTGCACAAGCCACACAGATTTAAGTGCAGAGAGGCTTGGCTAGCAACAAGAAAAGCATAGGGTTACTGAGGATGCAGGATGCCGCAAGGCCTGTATATTCATGCAAATGATTTTTAAGTTCAGGATAAATCTATGAAATCGAAACAATGACAGCTCACACAAACTGTAAGTAAGATTTACCGACAAGAATATTATGTAGGGAAAAACAAAGACTTCATTCAGAGCTAAATATTAATCCATCTTATGTCATGTATTTGTTTAATATATCTGAATTTAGTATACCATTATTCAATGAAACATTTCAGATACTTTGTCGATCACTCAATACCCACAACACAATATAAAATACAACTGGATTATACAGATGGTCATATTCTGTAGACAATACCTCTGTCCAAAGTTTATCATGTTGTGCATTGTGTTCTGTGAACTTCCAGCCCAGGTTCTGGTTTTGTACATGCATTAAATTAAAACAATAACCCGTAATGGGATTTGGAAATGTACAATTAAGTAGTAATTAAATGGAGTATTAAGTGAAAATCAGAAAATCAAAAAGGCTCTAAAAGTGCACATCACACTTTTAGAGCCTTTCAATAATCCCCTTCTAATGAAGCTAGTAGTGCTTCTACTGCATTTGAAAACTTCCCAGATCAGGGGAAATAACCTCCCACCACATCGCAGGGGGTGACATCATGAAACACATCAAGTAAATGATTAAATGATAAATAAGTAAATGATTGAGAGGGCCCAGTACAAGAAACAGCAAAGAACAGAAGTCTGGTACAAGAAAAGGAACCCAATATTGCGGGCCAATGTTCATGTTACTTCAGGCCTCAGAATCATAAAGCTTTCAGAGGGTCGCTGGAATTGATTCGGTATCGAGCTCTTGCCACAATCAGAGACACTCACTAAAAATAGGCCCATTTTTCCATCATCTGCAGCCTCACGGGCGACACTCCATCTATCACCGCAGCTCATCTTTCTGTTTTGAGAGTCATCCTCCCAGCCAAAAAAAAATAAAATGTAATCCTGTTAAATGAAAACAGAAGTCATTACGCAAGTGAAATGAAAGAAAATGTTATATTCACAAGTGGGTAGGGCTCTAAGCACTCGAGTTGACCCCTCTGCAACCCTGGGTTAATAGGACTTTGAAACACGCTGTGGCGTTTGGGTTGTGCGTCCCCGGTTTACAGAGGACTGTGAAGAACCCAGAAGAACCTTATTACTGCTCTACCATCCGGCCCCCCCCCACACGGACTTTGATGGTACGATTGATGCCATGGTGACTGTTGTGAAAGGAGAAAAGTGGTTGTTTTCTACTTTGTGTCAGCAAATTCCCTGGCCAGAGATGGGGCCAATTCCCCAAAACACACACATACAGATGAAACACACATACACACACCACCATCACAACCACTTACTTACAAGAGCAAAAACAAACACAATCAGCACCGTGCAGCAATTCTGTCCTGCACTGCAGACATAAACGGACTCATACTCACACACCGACACACACACACAACAGAGGCATTTTAAAGGGCATTTAATTGGCAGTGCAGGGTCAGGGAACAGTGGGGGCAGAGTTTCAATCAAACAAGTTCAGGAGCCTCTTAAACTCGACTAACCTCTAATTCACAAACAAATACACAAGTATGCGCAATGAAACTGGCCACAGCAGCTCTCACGCTCTCAAAGCATTCAACACTTGTGTGAGTAGAGTTGGGCCTGCGTGTGGTTGGGAAGTTAAATAAATTGAAATATATGAGGCCACTCTGAGCTCTTTTCCATATAGTGGTGGTACCTCCTCTCCCACCTGCCCTCCCAAAACACTAACTACCTTACTATCTACCCTAGACCCAATTAGATATGACTACATTTACATTTAAGGCATTTATCGGATGCCCTTATCCAGATCAACTTACAAATGGCAGTGACAGTGACAGTCCCCCTGGAGACACTCAGGGTTAAGTGTCTTGCTCAGGGACATGGTAGTCAGTGGGGTTTGAACCTTTGACTCTATGTTCTTCTGATTCATAGGCAAGTGTTTTGTCCACTATGCCAGTAGGTCCCGACCTGGGGTCCGCGTCCCCCCTGGGGGGGTGCTAGAGATAACAGGAGGGCACAGAATTGTATCTGCGCTGAGGTCACCAAATTATGTTTGGAAATATTAAATGTATAAACAGTAGTATAATAAAAACTATGTATAATCATGTATGCTATATCGACTAAAGCTTTAAATCTTTAATCTGGACCTCAGATTACAGGCTACAGGTTTTTAAAGGCCCAAACCAGACATTATTGTCTGCCAACACAAATGTACAAACATGCTTCATGCTTCATTTTCTCTAATATATATATTTTTTTTTATGTAATTTTGGTGGTCAAAGTTTTTTCCACACCTCAGACTTTGCTTTCGTAATCGCCAGAAGCTAGAATCCATTTTAGTGCCTCAGCATCCATCACCTGACCGCTCATTTACTGCGGAAGCCAGAACCTGAGTAAAATAATGAACCTGTACAACTGCAGTGTTAAATGCCATGGCGTCGGGAATTTGGTGCACCTAACATTTGTGGCTAACTTTTGAAC
The DNA here is from genome assembly GCF_900700375.1 of Denticeps clupeoides. Taxonomy (NCBI): domain Eukaryota; kingdom Metazoa; phylum Chordata; class Actinopteri; order Clupeiformes; family Denticipitidae; genus Denticeps; species Denticeps clupeoides. Next base: position 10,068,733 of record NC_041721.1, on the reverse strand, counting down.
CACAATAAAAAAGTTATGCACAACAAAAAAAGTTGAATATTTGAGCCTCTCCAAATCAGGCAGCATTTGCTGTGATGGCAGCATGAGTGTGTTACCCACTAGGCTGCTACCACCCATCTCTCCACCACCTCTCCAACGAACAGGCATGGTTTCCAACAGTCCTGAAGGTTCATGCTGAACACTTTTATCCTGGACCCAGGCGCAGATTCCTGGGTTTATTGTTATTATTATGGGACAAACATATAGGCATCTACTTTGAGGAAGGAGACGTGGAAACGGGGAAAGGAAACGTTCACTCACACGGGGGACACCACATCTGAAAACTGCGCCTGGATACAGCATTAAAGTGTTCAGGCCTTCAGGACTGTTGGAAACCATCCCTGTTTCCACCATTAACACACACCAAGGCCCCTGAGTCTCAAACCAAGACTGGAGCGGTGGGTGCGGACCGCACCAGGACTTCCCTGTGGCCACACGGCAGGAATTCACAGGGAAGCCCGCGGCCCTTTAAAACCGCTCATGTTGACGAGTGTCTCATGAAGCGGCTTTTGATGGTGACAATAGTGAACCATGCCGTCATAAAGATAAAAAATATTCATCAAACATACTCCGCTTTCTCTTGCCCCAAAACATTTTAAACATGCATCTTGCATCAAATTCTTCAGAATGGCTCCATCTTAGCTTCCACAACCGCCACAGAGTAGGAGTGTCCAAAACTTTGACTGGTAGTGTTTGTATTTTCCCATTTTCATGAAGAAATGGCCGTTATGCTATAAAGAGAAGAGAAAAAAAAGACAAGTCCTACTTCACTTTACTGACATACACCATGAACATCTCTAGGACCAATGTGCCAGATTCTGCTACTGCAAAGAAACTTATTTTAATGAGGACAAGTGCTTGTAGGGCATTGTGTGTGTGTGTGTGTGTGTGTTTGTCTGTGTGCCTTCTATTTGTAATGTGCGTATCCCAGCAGCAGTTGCTTGGCGAGTTCATTAAATCAGACAACAATTTATCATTTGCAACAGCACTTCCCTTACACACCAAAATCTAAGGCGGGGGGGGGTGGGGGGGGAGGCAGAAGCCGCAGATAGGATCTGCATATTTTCCCGGCCGTGTTTATTTACAGCGCCTCCGTTCCCACTGACACTCTTCACTTGGCAAACGGGGCCAAACAAGCGGGGGAGTAAATAAAGCTGCGCGACGTCTCCGTGGCCCGTCCACCCCCCCCCGTCCACTGCCACTCTGATCGGCATCGGTTATCAATCTCGCCCCTCCGCACAGTCAGGGCCGTACGCGGAGCTGCAATTTACGAGGTCCCCCCCCCGCGGGTGCGGAGCCTGAGCGTCATACGTCGGCGTGAGTCAGGTCTTTATTTCCCGTTCAGCGCGCGCGGTGGAGCACGGTAGCAGTCATGTGAGGCGGAGTGATCATTTTCAAACTACCCTTAAAACGACCTCCGTGTCTGTAGTTCACCGTACAGATCAGTCCGGCCTGTGGATATTCGAGAGGCATAAAATGACTGATACATAACAGTTCGTTTCATACTTATTGTATACTCTCATGGTTTTAAACGTAATTATCTTGTGTTTCTAATGAACTAATTACCATCTATATTTAAGATCCCATGCTCCTCCACTCCATTGTTGTTCATGTGTGGTGTAGGTCTATATGTGCTCTATATCCGTTCCAGTTGTGTTCTTGGCCCTCGTGCTTATTTTTAGTTTTGTTTGTGTTCAGTATGTTAATAAACATGTTAAATTTATTAGACAAAGTTATGCGATTGTTCTTTCAACTCATTTTTGTGGTGGGTCACACTACAGCACACTGGTCTGCTATTCACAGTCGTCTGAACAACTGAACAGAAACAGGTTGAAGAGTGAAATGTAAATCAGAAGCCATGATACGCTTGTGACATTAAAAGTCAACTTGCATATTTGACATTAGCTTGTAAATGTATGATGACAAGTTATGATATCATGCTGGAAATGAATAGCAGAGAATTTAACCTGCTGTACTAACACTCATACACACATGAGGCCACATCGAAATGGATAAAAATACAGCCCCATGCATCATAACCCTGCCTCCACAAGTTCGAACATCAGGGACCATGCATGATGGGGCCATCACTTCATATCCACCCTTCTACCACTGATGCAATCACTCTGGAAAAGTCTGGACTTTGTGCTTCCCTGCCAGTGTTCAGATCCTGGGGTGCAAGTGCAGTGGCGTGGGAACTGGTGGCCTGGTGGCCGTGATGTTCCCACTAAACTGAAGTAATTTTTTAACAATTATCCAAAAAAAAAAAAAAAAACATCTGTCTCAAGGTCAGACAGATGTTTCACCCAGTCCTATATGTTCTTGTTGCATAGTGTGGGTGAAAATGCTTTTTGGCCCTTCTGAAAACCCATCGATATCTTTTCCATGGGATGTGTGTGGTTTGAGAAATGAAAAGCTGTATGTATACAGTACAGGCCAAAAGGTTTGGACACACCTTCTCATTCGATGTGTTTTCTTTATTTTCATGACCATTTACATTGGTAGATTCTCACTGAAGGCATCATGACTGAACACATGTGAAGATATGTACTTCAGTGAGATATATATGTTGCCACGTGAACAGGTATGTTGCCATTTAATCACTGAAGAACAATAATTCATACTCTTAACAAGGCAGACAGTCAGGTTAATGGGCATTTAATGTTAATGCAACATTTGGCTGATGCAACATAAATTGTTCAAGGGTGACAGGTTGACATAAAAGCATGTTTAAGGGTCACCATTCACTTGTCCCTGGCCATTTAAAAGTGCAGTACTTCCAAAGTGAACAAGAGTACACGACAGGGATGAAAACTTCCCCCGTCTAAGATCTGATCTTCTGTCCTTTTTCCGCCGGCGGCAGCACTGGCCGCGGTCAGGGTCGAGCGTGATGCGGAGTGCGCTATTCGTCATGACAACCTAATTCACAGGCAACTGAGAGCAGCTTCACAAGCCATCAGTGTCAGAGTGCTCTCCCTTTAACAGTGACATGTCGTCTCTTCGCTTCCCTCTCCCCTCTCTCTGTTCTGCACTGTCTCTCGTGCCATCCCAGGCCTCTTCTGCCATTTGTTTCACCAACCTCAGAAGCCCGGAAGAGCACAGTTCTGGAGCATCTCCAACCGCTCGAACCTAGCGGTTAAGGAAGCGGCCCCGTAATCAGAAGGTTGCGCCAAGGTGCCACTGAGCAAAGCACCGTCCCCACACACTCCTGTCATGGCTGCCCACTGCTCTCTCAGGGTGATGGGTTAAATGCAGAGGACAAATTTCACTGTGTGCACCATGTGACAATCACTTCACTTTCACTTCACAACGTTGCAGCACTCGGGTTCAGGCTCAACCAGCATATGCACTACTGAAAATATGAATACTTCCATTTGAACTGAGTAAGCCTCTGGTCAGTCTTGGAGCAAGTTCCCCTTCAAACAAGGGCGGCTCCTCCAAATAAACAGGCAATCTCATTAATGTGCACAGCAGAGTAATTACGTCCTAATGGCAGATCCAGGCTAATGCGTGAGAGGCAGATGGCATTCGTCCAGGTGTTAGTCAAGGCGACATTCATCAAATTAATTTTTGCGGCAGATGACGGGGGAACTGAATGAGTTTGAGGCGGACTCCATTTCCTACCCCGGGCGAGTGACCCGCGCATCAACAAAGATCTCCGAGTGCTGTAATGAAATCGGCACCGTGCATCGATCCACGGTAAGTTTACCACATCTGAAGGACAGCGGCGGTGTTTTAAATAAAGATCATATATTGTGTATGCCGCCCAAACGCGCCCAGTCACTCGCGATCCACTCGCGATCCACAACAGACTCACCTCAGGGCACGCTCACAACCAAGGACAACTTAGTGTCAAAAATCCACCTAGCAGGAGGAAACCAGATGACCCTGAGGAAACTCATGCCAACACGGGGGGAGAACATGCAGCCCTGGAGCCCGGATTCTAACTCATTGAATGTTGAATAAACTGCAATGGAATGGATTGCAGGGAGCACAATCTAAGGGTCAGATTTAAATGTCGAATTAGAATACACACACACATGTGTGTGTGTGTGTGTGTGTGCGTGCGTGCGTGCGTGCGTGCGTGCGTGCGTGTGTGTATGTGTGTGTGTGTGTGTGTGTGTGTGTGTGTGTGTGTGTGTGTGTGTGTGTGTGTGTGTGTATATATATATATATATATATATATATATATATATATAAAAAACATCAAATGGGTCAAAATGTGGCAGTGGTGGCCTAGCGGTTAAGGAAGCAGCCCCGTAATCAGAAGGTTGCAGGATCGAATCCCCAAGGTGCCACTAAGGTGCCACCGAGCAAAGCATCGTCCCCACACACTGCTCATGGCTGCCCACTGCTCACTCAGGGTGATGGGTTAAATGCAGAGGACAATTTTCACAGTGTGCACTGTGCTGCTGTGTATCACATGTGACAATCTCTTCACTTTATTATTATTATTATTAAACTCACATTTTATATATAAATAGATAAACTCCAGACCAGACTCTGGTAGCTGGAAATGGCTGTTAATGGTAGAATATCTGCATACATGGACAGTGGTGGCCTAGCGGCTAAGGAAACGGGCCCGTAAACAGAAGGTTGCTGGTTCAAATCCCGAGCTGTCAAGGTGCCACTGAGGTGCCACGGAGCAAAAGCACCGTCCCCACACACTGCTCCCCGGGCGCTGTGCTGTGCTGTGTTTCACAAAGACAATCACTTCACAGACGACTAGAGTTTGACAGTGGTTCAAATCCCAAACCGCCATTGTTTACCGCAATGACAAAAACAATCACTTTCGTCATTATTTCAATCTGACTACTAATTATTCTTCTGGAATTATTTCTTATTTAAAGACATTTCATGTTCGTTGGAACAGTGGTGTACACTGAGTAAACACTGGACAGGAGTAGGCTGACAGGACGTGTGTGTGTGTGTGTGTGTGTGTGTGTGTGTGTGTGAGTAAGAGGGGTTACCGAGTCCTTCAGGGTCCAGTGCCCCACTGGTCTGATTGGGCCACAGACCCAAATCAGTCACGACAACCAGTGTGAACAAATCTCATTAAGCCCCTCCAAACCCTCCTCGTCCCCACCTCCATCGTCTCTCTCAGGGGTGCTGCGGGACGCCGAGGTCCCTCATGATCACAGCATCTGGCCTGTACCACACGCTGGTCTCCACCGCGCTCCTTTCGGTCATCCCCGAAAATTTAAATAGCTGGTATTTAAAAAAAGGGGGGGTGGTTGTCATTTTGCACGCGTTCCACGACTCAAGCGAAGGAGAACAACACCATTAACACCCACTGATAACCGAGAGATCTGTAAATAATTAAGATGCTGCAGAGGAGCAGGTAGGATGCAGGCGCGCGAAAGAGCTGCTTTTCACGAGCATTGTCACGAGTGGACGAACACGTACGTCAATTATGAACCTTCATCGCCAGAATGCAGTCGACACAGGGACGCAAACATTCCCAGTGGGTGACACACTCGCCTGTGAACTAGAAGACCCAGGTTCAAACCCCACTTACTACCATTGTGTCCCTGAGCAAGACACTTAACACTGAGTTGCTCCGGGGGGGACTGTCCCTGTAACTACTGACTGTAAGTCTCTCTGGATAAGGGCGTCTGATAAATGCTGTAAATATAAAATGCAGTTCATCTATAAAAAAATATATATATATGATTTCTTTTGTTGCTGTGTAAACCAGTAGGAAAGTGTCCTTTAAAAAACATTTTAAAAAAGGAGGCCGGATCCCGACTTTCCCCGAGTTTTCCTGCGTGTGGGGATGAACGAACTTGAAACGCTCCCCGTTTCTGCCGTGTCGCGGGCGTGTCGCGGGCGTGTCGCGGTCCATCTTTTTTTTACCCCAGAACCGACGTCGTCCACGTCCATCCCGCGAAACCCGTCTCTCCCACCTGCGTTCGCACTTCTGTTCCAAAGGCGCGTCTTTTATTGTTCTTTTCTATCTTTTCTTTCGTCACGTCACAAATGCAACATGCGTGTCACTGACAGGTTACAGAAGGGGACAAGAAGGCGATACCTGTCAGCAGCTCCGGTCAGACGCGGCTTCTTTCCCCTCCGTGCCCGTCCCCCGCCGTCCAAGTTGGACGCGTTAATCCGTTTTTTTTTGTTGTTTTTTTTAAGAAAAAGGTAAAAAGAAAAAGAAGAAGCGGCTTCCCGCTCCCTGTTGCTCCTCTCCCGGTGCTGCTCCCGAGCCGGAGACGGCGTGGCGAGGAGCGCGGAGCGCGGAGAGCGGACCGGCCGCCTGCGGACCTGCGCCCGAACACACGGGGGCGCTGCTCACCTCCCCGCTCGCCGCCGAACAATTACGTCAATTACAACATCGGTTTTACAAAAGCAGCTGTGTGTTTTTTATAATAATTATATGGAAATTATATAGCGCTTGCCAGCGTCCACAGCTGGGCAAGAATAAAAAAGGTTCACTGATGAAGATGAAACACATGGCAATATATTTTACATTTCTCAAAATAAAAACAACATACAGTACAGGCCAAAAGTTTAGACACACCTCCTCATTCAATGTGTTTTCTTTATTTTCAGTAACATGAAAAGGAATGCTGATGAAATCAAGAGGGAGGAAGAACTGAGTGATGCTCAAAGCTGGGCACAGTTTCTACAGTGTCTACATTGGTAGATTCTCACTGAAGGCATCAAAACTATGAATGAACACATGTGGAGTTATGTACTTAACAAAAAGTGGAGACCTGGCCTCCACAGTCACCGGACCTGAACCCAGTTGAGATGGTTTGGTGTGAGCTGGACCGCAGAATGAAGGCAAAGGGGCCAACAAGTGCTAAACACCTCTGGGAACTCCTTCAAGACTGTTGGAAAACCATTTCAGGTGACGACCTCTTGAAGCTCATCGAGAGAATGCCAAAAGTGTACAAAGCAGTAATCAGAGCAAAGGGCGGATATTTTGAAGGAACTAGAAGATAAAACATGTTTTTAGTTATTTCACCTTTTTTTTTGTTAAGTACATAACTCCACATTTGTTCATTCATAGTTCTGATGCCTTCAGTGAGAATCTACCAATGTGTGTCCAGTGGTGTTGGCCTGTACTGTAATTCAATGTTGTTTTTATGCTCAGACAATTCAGCTGATAGATGGTTTCCCTACCATGGTTCTTAAAATTAAATTTGTTTTCAGTCACTAACAGAATATTCTTAAATTTGTAAAAATGTTACTACATCTTGCATTTTTGATTTATGACATTCAGTTGACAAAGTGATTTTAATAAGATACTGAATATGAATATGTCATGGCTGATCAAATTTCACATTTTCACAAATCCAGCCCTTGGGGAAAATAAAGGGATGATATGTTCGAGGTTAGTTTTCAAACCCGTGGGTTTCTGCTTTGGCGTCTGCTTCATATCTGACATCAGCATGCAAATACATTTCTTCTCACAGTCATGACCAACATGAATATTATTTCTTAATTTTGATCATTCCTTATTCTGACCATGCTTCTAACCATGTTAAAACAGTAAGATGATTCCTCAAAGGTTTCCCAGAATATCACCAGTTTGCATTCTTCCCAGAATGCATCACAATGCTCTTTTCCAGGTAAATGATACTCAGTCCACCAGCCATGATCCTGAGCTTCAAGAAAATGGAATTTGTCAGACCCCACCAGCCTCTTCATTTGATCCATGGTAACAGTTCTGATGCTCATGTGCACATTGTCTGCATTTTTATTGATGGCACCTTTCATGGCTGCTCACTTTCACTTTAACTTTTACTTTCATTATCTCCGCGGGCCTCATGCCTTTTGATCCAAGCTTTGGGCTTTGAGGGATCTCCATCCTGTTGGAACCTGGTTACTCTTTGTCCCTCTATTACAACACTCATGTAAAATAAGAGCACATGAATGCCTGTTGCCAGTTACTTCCTTGGACCATGCTTGGAGGGTACTAACCACTGCATTAAGACCATGTCACCATTACCTGCTATTTTGGAGATGTTGAGATCCAGTCATTCATCACATTTTTGCTTTCACTCAGTTACTCAGATTTATTTCCCAATAAATTACAACTGTCTAATTCACATCACTCGAGGATTTATGTGTTGTTTCTACCAAATCGTACCATCTAGTGTACATTCCTTATTAAGGTTAAGGTTTTTAAGGTGAAGTGATTGTCACATGTGATACACAGCAGCACAGCACACAATGCACACAGTGAAAATCTGCCCTTTGCATTTAACCCATCACCCTTGGTGAGCAGTGGGCAGCCAAGACAGGCGCCCGGGGAGCAGTGCGTGGGGACGGTGCTTTGCTCAGTGGCACCTCAGTGCGGATCGGGATTCGAACCAGCAACCTTCTGATTACAGGGCCGCTTCCTTAACCGCTAGGCCACCACTGCCCCTTTGGGCAAGAGTTCAAATGTGTTATTGACCTAACTGTCATAAACTGTTGTTTATAACAGCACAGTGGACCAAGACCTCTCTTGACTCTCATGGATATGGACAGTTTCTAAACTTCATTTAATTCAGTGGACTGTCAGTGCAGCCTCTCTGCTCCCAACTCGCTGCCCTGCGGAGGGAAGCTCAGCACCAATAATAAAAATCCGTTTCCCCAGCTCACCCGCTAATTAAAATTGATCCTCATAAACATACACACGTCGAGCCATCCCCATAGCCCACTCTTTCATGAACAGGCAGTAAGAGACGAGGCTCCTAACGATTCCTCTCTGCGAACTGTAATGATGAGTGCCGAATCAGCGGTGCCACCTAATAGAAATGCCTGCAGTAGGGCCGGGGTAATTAGCAACTCCCCACCTAGGACACATGTGATTTTCTGCAGCTCTCAGACATGCGAGTGCCATTGATTGCCTGGCAACTGTCCCTGTCACCCCCAGAGTCTAATTCGCGCTGCGTGTCCAATCAGTTCAGGCTTATGGGCTTATGGTAGCCAATGGGGAAGGTGGATGTGGACTGAATTAATATTTGATCACATGCACTGGTGTCAGACACTGGTATTTAATTTGCATGCGACATGTTCAAATACTATACAAATACTAGTATAAACACACATTGGAAACAGTTTGTCTGGAAAGGTATCTGGATTTTGAGAATATACAATAAGCTGTTCTCCGAGGTCACCAACAATGCAACAAAATTTGGCTCTACCACCCTGACATGTGAAACCTATGGAATGCTGCAGAACAGACCTCGTGCCATTCATGTGATTCCCTGAGGTTAATAAATAAAGCTGAGGTCAAATCTCTCCCCGGCTCTGGAAGAGATGAGCAAATTAACATTAAATTTTCCTAATTCAGCAACACGTCTGTGTGGCACTTTAAAAATCCACACTCAAGGTTATCTCTGCACGCTTCTGCCTTCTCAGACAACAAACCCAATGACCATTTGTGAAAGACTCCATTCAGGCACAATGGTCAGGGATGTGGGTAGCGTTTCAATATGGCTGCACCACCTATCAGTCAATTGACTCCTATTACACGAGCGAGGCACTAATTGTCAAGCTCATTATGTCTGGTCCCAGGTGTCATTATTGCACCATGACATTCAGTCAAGGTAATAAAGACAGTCTTCTGTTTGTCTGTCTCTGCATACAAACTATGCCCCTTTTTATGTGTGTTGTGCTAGAGGTATTCCTTGTAAAACCTGAAGATCACAGTGATTTTTGTTTGAATTAACTAGACCAGAGGAGGAAAAAATGCTGAAAAAATTTAAGTAAAAGCATCTTTACTTTGCTTAAATTCAATTCAAGTAAAAGTATACTTTTCTAAATTCATCTAAAAATATACTTGATTAAATGTAATTACTTTAATTAACAAAATTATTTCATTTAAAAATTATTTTGAGTAAAAATTACTTTCAAGTGCTTGATGTAAAAAATGTCTAGTCATAAATCCAATACAGTACTAGTTGTTTTTATTCAACTTTTATGCAGTATAATGTACGAACTATGTTCAGACTCCCCCATTAAAAGAACAGTTGGCCACAAAATTCTGAATTGTTTGGTCCAATTCAAACATTACAATAAAATGTAAAAAACGAAGCCAATATCAATGTGTCCAAAACTGTGAAACTTCTTAACAAACTGTACTATTTGTTCTTTCTATTGTATAGCAAACATAAACATACCAGTTGTCTTTCCTGACAAATGAGCACATTAAATAAAGTGCCCTGGCCCACAGAAAACTACGCCATTACACTGTAAAGCTCTTGTTCAGTTTGAGCAATGTAGTGTATGGAATACACAGGCAAAAAGCATATACAGTGCATCACTTTTTCCACATTTTCTTATGTTACAGTCTTATTCCAAAATGGATTGAATTCTACACACAACACCCCATAATGACCGTGTGAAAAATGTTTACTTGAGGTTTTGGCAAATCTATTTAAAAAAAATAAAGGAGAAAGTACATGTACATAAGTATTCAACATGGGTTGTGGGTGCGCATGCGTGCTCCGGTCAGACGCTTTCTTACCTTTTACGAGGGGAGCACGGTGTGAGACGCTCTGCACCCACAACCCATGTTTTGTTTGCTACGGTAAAGCATCAGTTGCAACCGTTCTGTGTCCTGTCTCTACTATACGATCACAACGCAGAGTACTTGGAAGAGACAGGTCCAGGGACAATAGGTTACCTTTGCCATGAAGCTCAAAATTGAGCTTAGATGCATCCTGTTTCCCCTGATCATCCTTGAGATGTTTCTGCAGCTTAATTAGAGTCCAACTCTGGAAAAAACATGACCTGTAAAAGCGCATAGCTGTCTATACAAGGTCCCACAGTTCACTGTTCATGTCAGAGCACAAACAAAGTGTGAAGTCAAAGGAATTGTCTGTAAACAACGGAGACGGGAAATATTTCCGGAAATATTTCTGCTGTTTTGAAGGTCCCAATGAGCACAGTGGCCTTCATCATCTGTAAGTGAAAGAAATTAAAAGCCACCTAAACTGAGTGATTGGGGGCCTTAGTCAGGGAGGTGACCAAGATCCTGGTGGTCACTCTGTAAGAGGAGAACAGAGGAGAACCTTTTAGAAGGTTCAGGCCAGATGGAAGCCACTCCTTAGTAAAAGGCACATGGCAGCCCACTTGGAGTTTGCCAAAAGCACCTGAAGGACTCTCAGTCCTTGAGAAACAAAATTCTCTGGTCTTTAGTATGAATACCAGGCATCACGTTTGGAGGAAACTAGGCACTGCTCATCACCAGGCCAATAGCATCCTTACAGTGAAGCATCTCTCCCCGGACGTTCTCCAGCATTACGGCAGCGCAGCAATAGCACCCCCCCATCCCCCCCACTGCAAAGAGCGTCCATCATCACCTTGACAGCAGTCAAGTTCTCATTGTGTCCAACTAATTGTGAATTTGTTATAACATTAAAACAAAAGTTGACTTACTCGAAGTGCTCGAAGTGATGCACGGGGCATTATATTTTGGGGTCATCAACATTTTCGGAAGGTTTCTTTACAAATATCAGAACAAAGTCAGACATATACTTTCTGTGAGCCACATATGCGTAACATTTCTGCTGATATACTTGAGTCAGTACTGTAGTACTGTGTGTCGTAATTTGTAGTGTGTAGTGGCCACAAACCAAATTAATGAATGATTTCCTGTATCTTAAAATCGTCATCTGTTGAGTGTAGACCTCGCAAAACTGCCCCTATAAAGTTACGCCGGTATTGCATTCGTATCAGTATATGTTCTGTTCATTTTTGAGCACGTGCAGAAAAACTGACACAAAGAACATAGGATGCGGTACTATATTACTATATACCGCATCCGGGGCAGTGGTGGCCTAGTGGTAAAGGAAGCGGCCCCGTAATCAGAAGGTTGCCGGTTCGAATCCCGATCCACCGAGGTGCCACTGAGGTGCCACTGAGCAAAGCACCGTCCCCACACACTGCTCCCCGGGCGCCTGTCATGGCTGCCCACTGCTCACTCAGGGTGATGGGTTAAATGCAGAGGACAAATTTCACTGTGTGCACTGTGTGCTGTGCTGCCGTGTATCACATGTGACAAATCACTTCACCTACTACCTGAATGTGAAGAATTCCCAGATACCATTTCATTGTTGTTGTTTTGCATTTCGCCCACGTACAATACTGCTGTTTTCTGATTGGCTATTGTGAGGCGGACTTCATAGTGAGGCGCCACTATGCAGTGGTCCGAGAAATATGCCTGCACAATTTCTTTTCAAATCAGGGGGATAGTTACTCAGTAACATTGAGGTGTTTCCAATGTAGCAAAGGTAAATAATTGGGTAAAAATGTACTTGAGTAAAAGTAAAATTACCTATTACAAAAAAAACGACTCAATTACAGTAACATGAGTAAATGTAATTTGCATATGTGCCAGTATAAATATGCACGACTGGTTGTTTGCTATCTGTAGCTTTGGGGGGACCAACCATCCAGCTAAATATTTCTTGTTTGCTTGCTTTTATTTTTGCCAGGGTGGAAATTTGTGCACCTTGGGAAAAATAGCCCTTTATATGTGGCATTCCATTTTGGAAACGTGACACAATAGATAATCAGAAGTTACCAAAGATTGCACATGCTTTTAAAAAAATCACTGGAGCCCAAACTGTGTGCAGTGAGGTCAGAAGTGCTTAGCAGAAGTGAGACATTCATTAGTCCTTCGATAGTCTGCCTTACGTTTTTATTGATGATCTTCCTCCACTGGCTCCAGCAGCTACACCTGAGACTAAGGAGTCGTGTCAATTGATCTCGCCAGTTCAATACCGTCACTTGTTTTTGCCAATGGACTGTGCATCATGGTCAGGTTTCTGGAAAGGCACTTTGGTGGCAGTCTTCATTAATGATCCCAAATAATCACAGATTTTTTTCTATTCACATTTTGACGTAACTTTTTACGTCTGCTTGGTTTAACCAGTCATGTCTCACCACTTTAAAACAGTTAATTGGAATGCTGAACTTTATATAGTATTATTATTTATTAGTACTCCATACTGGGGGTTTGGCTTATTCAATAAGTCCACTAAAGGTTATAATATAGGGCATCTGTATTAAGGTAATGTAATTCTTTCATCTAAATCTCAAATGGGTGCTGTGTTGCCAGGATGGCCTTCATAAAGCCAATCTCACATGGCCTGGCATTTCCCTACTGGCTTTTAGCCACCAAAATAAGATTAATGGCCCTTTGGCTTTTGGGTTCTTTTGGATTTGTTTATTTTTATTTTCCCATGTAAAAGGATTATTTCTGTGACCATTTCACCTTGGCTAATAACAAAATGCAGTATGTCGCTTAAAGCCTAATGAGCTCTGCTCTTATATTTATCAGCTGCGGACACCGGACCAGAGTAACCTGTTCCGGACCGGATCATGACATATTCATGGCTTATACTCGAAAATGTGTCATGAAATGTGAAACATGAAATGTGTCCTCGATGCAAACAAAATCCTGATGTGGGTATAATAATGAATGGAATTGAAGATGATTCAGCGTAAAAAATCCTACTGGATTGTTATTGTTATATTGAGAATGCTCTTCATGGATGAGAAAGGGGTTGATTTGACATTTAAATGTCACTATCAAATTTGCGCAGGACAGCTTCAGCTTGGCCCAAGTTTATCTAGTCTCTGGGCGTTTAAATCTCGCAGGACCCAATAAGGGTTGAAAAAAGCTCACCAAACTCCTGAAGTTTCTCAGCATGAGAAATGCAAACCACAGAAGTGCACATTTCCCCAGTTCTAAAAGCAGGATTAAATCCATGCCGTGCAAAGCAGCACAGTGGGATTGGCCCTCACAAATTCATTCATTGCTGTGTGTTTGTAAAGCAATTTGGGAGCAATCACAACCCACCTAGCTCTCATATCAATTTGCCACACTTTGACTAATAAAATAGTCAAAACATGGTTGATAACTAGATCAAGTGTGGACAAAGAAGGGAAGATTAAGCCACATTTCTGTAAGTAAACATGGCTTTATTGTAGGAAGCATGCAACATTCTCTCTGGATCCAGTACCAGAAGGAGAAAAACCTCAACGAATCTCTGGTATTCAGTCCAAGCTTGGTCGTGCTCAGCTGAACCAGTGTCCTACCAAATGATCTATAAAAAAAAAAAAAACGTTGTTATGGAGGAGCACTTGGAAATGTTATTTATGAGATGCAATAACAGAAGCTGATGAGGCTCATGGGAACAGTGAAATTCTGAAGCACCCATGGTGACTCGGTTTTGGCATTAAGTTAATGCCAAGCAGTTGTGGGTGTCTCCGTATGTGGAGCTCAGCAGCATTGCTAAATGGCCAATTTTTGGTCAATATAAAGAAAACAGCTCCTCTGAATGAGGCATTTATGCATTTACATTGAAAAGTAAAGGATCAGAATGTCCAAAAATGCTGACAGACAAACCAGTTTTTCCCAAGGTCAGACAAAAATGCCTGAAAATGCCTGAATAAATGCCTTGATATTTATTTTATGATAGTATTTCAGCACACTGTTTGTGAGATTATGTGTTTATGTGCCTGTCTTTTTTGCTTTCTTCTTTCTATTCCTTTCTTGAGATTAACATTCAACATGTCCCTGCTGGTGCTGTTCACCTTGACCAGGACACATGGCTTTACTAAATGAATAAATTAACACCATAAGGGCAATCTGGCATCATCACACACATAAACATTCTCTGCTAACAGCTCCTGAAAATGGCTCATTTATGCAATTAAAGAATACTTGGCCCAGCTCCTGCCATGCATGACTATGCCAAGCCATGGAAATGAGAAAGGAAGACCATCATGAGTGACATGTTGCCTAGGAACTCCTCCAGACTAAATCTAAACCATGTTAGATAATACAACCCTAGAATAAAAAAGATAGAACATTTCAACATCTCTTTTATCACAAAATTGTTAATCAGTAAAATTACATTAGAAGTCATAGAAAAACACTTTAACATTAATATGCATGTGGCATTTAACCACCATTCTAATTATATGCCTATATAATTATATTTCCTGGTCCTTGATGTCTATCTCCATTTACAAATAGCTGATTTAAGGAGAAATGGGCGCCTCCCATTTTATACATAGTAAATAAAGTCATAATTAAAGTATGGCTTCTGGATGGGTGAGTAGTAAGATTCTACTCTCCGAGATAGAGATAACAAGCAAGAAAGTTATTTCTTGTTTTCTATCTATTGGTATAGAACTGATGTGACATTTGCAAACACTCTGCATTGCAATGCAGTTTATTGACAGCTGTAAAATAGGGTCCTATGTCTCAATTCAGCAATTCTTTCAAGACTCCATTTGAAGATTAAATGTGTCTTTTTGGTGCTCTCCCAGTTCAAAGGATCCTTCACATGCAGCCCAGGAGTTCTTCTGTCCTTTTGTTCCCAGTCCTACATCTAAAAATATAAAAACAGATAAACTTTCTGTAAAAATTTTCCACAAAGCCTTTAATCTGTTGATTGCACTTTATCAGCTCAATGAACACCAACATATTAAATGTTTATGATTTTTCAACCATTTCTATTTCTTGGCAGAGGTTTAACCACTCACAGATTTCATGTCTTGGTCTTGAGACAGATACTTAGCAAGAAGAACAGAAACACTCATTACACATAGTACCTCAAACACCCTTTCTGTGCAGAATGCTCCCATAGCTCACCAATATGTATATTTACTACAGGGCACCTTGAGATTTAGAGACACAACTACCACCATAACTTACCACTGTACTAGAGTGACACCATTGTCCTACAAAGCCGCAGATGAAAAATGTTGTTTGAGGTTGAGTAAGAGAAACTGACGCTTCCCAAATCCCTCCCTGCTCCCCGGCACCATTATCTTTTAATGGTCTATTCCCAAACCGCGGCCCGAGTGCTCAGTTTATCTCACACCCCTGTGTTTGATTAATCACAAGAGTGGGGACCAAGCTAGAGGCTGGAGGGAAGGGGGGGAAATCCTGTTCCCACAAACTTCCAGCCTCCATCCAGTCACTCCCAGTACAATATGAGTTCTGTGTCCATTGCATACTACCCAGTTGGCTCTGTGGGCATTATAATTAGGCCAGGTAAGACTCTGAAGATTCATTCAGCCATTCATCACACTGACTTTAAAATATGACATAAGTAATCATTAGGATTGGTAAGGAGGCTTGGGCTGAAGTCCTGGCTACTGTTTGAGAAATATTTCAAAAGTTGCATGGACAGGCTCCAGTTTTGGTGTTGTCCATAATGGTCAGGGCAGTGGGACAGTGCAGGAAGAAAGGACACATTTGCATGACTTTTAAGTCCTTAGTCATAACAAAAAACATACAAACAATGACCCAACGTGGACTAGACACAATGAGGCTGTATTTGTACATAGAACATCTCTTGCACACAATCAGGAAATTAGGAGGACGACTGAGACACCATGAATCTCTGGAGCAACACCTGGAGCTGGAGCACCGCCCAGAGTGAGAAACATGACAATTATCCTTTAATTTAGCACTCTCCATTACAATGATATCCCATTTCAGTTCATTTACAGGACATTGTACACATGTTCAAACTGAGCTTTAGTTTAGCTTTGTTAAGTTTAGTTTACAGGAAATGCTGAAACACCAATCAATCCAGCAAATTTATATCTGAGTACAGTAAATTACAATGAAGCAACTGTAGTATTACTTTAGCATAAATGTCCAAGATCACATGCTGGAAGAGGTTAATAGATTTTTTTACTTCTTGTGCACTAAAAATGCCCAACAGCATTACAACAACAACAACAATGTATTATTTGATTGGTTTTATACTACCCTATACTTAGGGTTTTATTACTGTGGTTTATAGATTTATTTGAATGACTCAGCAATTGATGTTTTGCAGTAAGTAAATATTTCAGCGTATAAGTGCGCATTTCTGTCTGTCTGTGGTGTCATTCATTTGTATGATGAACTTGCAGAAGAAGATAATTGAATAAGATTCCTTCTCTGTATACTCTGTAGTATAGATGGTAGTTTGTAGATGGTCCCTTATTGTGAAGCGCTGTGGTGCGCTTTGCATTAACCTTTTTTTTTCTAGTTAAAACATGTATAATGCCGTGCTCAGTGCAGATGAATGTTTGGGGTAAGAGTACATAATCAATCATTTTCAGGGCCCTAGGCAATTGCCTTCCATACCTACCTGGTTTTGACAGCCTTATTCTGATATCACAGCTTGGTACAGATCTGGCTGGCCACTGTATGAACAGATCAGGGTCTGCCCAGTTCAATCCAGCATTATCTTCAAGACTAGGGCGCACCCATGATGCGTAATAATAAAAACCGTGGATAGAATAGGTGCAGTGCTAACAGAGATGGATGAGGGCTGCTGAGTCATCATCTGGGGGCTCCACATCCTGATCTGAGAAATGGTGAGGCAGCACGAGCTGAGGCTCGTTGCCAGGCAGAGACCTGGACAGAGAATGCACTTCTTACTCTGGGGAGCCGGCGACCTTTCCAGAGATTTTCCATTCCTGCATAGACATAGTGCTTATTATTTCTGCCTGCCAAAGGAGATGAAGCTTAGGCTGGCCTTTAGTAGGTCTTAGTGAGTCTATAAAAACCTAATTAGAGTTTTAAGAGCAATTCATTTCATTGGCACAGCGTGAACATCAGACGCATTTCAGGATAACTGAGGGGACGAACCGGAGAGATGCAAGGCTTTTTGTGTTTGAAGGCTTTTGCATTGATACAGACTAAATGAACAGAACACCAATAGTTCTCGTGTTGTTAAGATATTAGGTTCGTCGGGTGGTAGTAGCCTAGTGGGCAAGACACTCGCCTATGAACCAGAAGACCCAGGTTCATACCCCACTTAATACCATTGTGTCTCTGAGCAATACCATTGTGTTGCTTCAGGGTGACTGTCCCTGTAAACAGTGATCGTTAGCCGATCTGGATAAGGGCATCTGATAAATGCCGTAAAGGTAAAAACTACACGAACCAAAAGCAGCAGATGAAACAATATTTTTCTTCCTTTTTTTTCCACTAAATGCCTTGTACATATTTTGTGCAGTTTTGAAAGGTGAACGCAAAATAAGTATAAATAAGGGTTTTCATTCTAAAATGTTGTGTTGAACAAGGGCTGATAGGGCCCCCTAGCGTAAAACAAAGGTACCAACAACTGGTCCAGGCATAGCGCTCCTGTTCTGTGGAACCCAGATGCTGTATTCCCCACTACGATCAACTGGAATTCAAAATGCAAAATAAGAAAACTGACAAAGTTTCATCTAATATTGCACAGCATCATTAACAAATTCCATCGTCCCGGTCCAAAAATAGCAATTAACAACGGAAAAATGGGGAGATTATTTCCCACCACCATGTTCAACAAAGTGATTAAATAATGACATGGTGCTGAAATTTGACTTTGGTGCAGTGCGCAACGTTGAAGGACATTAGAACTACTCATGCTGTCTTAATTAACCTCAATACATCCCAGTAAGGCGGATTTTGGGTAGGTGCCAGGACAATAACCCAGCATTCGAAACACATAGATCTTGTGCGGACATTTGCATTAAGTTTATTAGGACTTCTCTGTATGATGACTGTACGATGACTGAAGAGTCTGCGCCTTTTCCCTTGCCAAAAAGTGTACGCCTAAAAAGATTAAACAACAATGACATGAAATAAAATTACCTGATTCTGCAGAATTCAAAACCCACAAAGCTGCAAACATGCTGATCCGTACAACAAGCCTGGACATACCAGATGTAGAAAACACACTCACTAATCAACACACAATAATAGTCAAAGTCAGAATAAACTTTATTGTCATCTAAGCTATATACATCATACCGAAAGATGAGATGACGAGGCTCTGTTTACAGCAATGTGAGAAACAAATAGGAATTAAGAATAGCTTTATGTACACAGAGCAGGCATATATGAAAAAAATTATTTAAGATAGAATTGAATTGAAGCTAATGGAGTGATAAAGACCAACAGAGTGGTGCATGTGTGGACATGGACTACTGATCCCACCACAACCCATTTTTTCTTGGGAGTTGTTCCTTGTGTCCAGAGAGGATCTAAGCCCATTGAGACATGCTGCGCATCATTTTGGGCCATACAAAGATTTTTTTTTTTTGCTTTGTAAAAAAGTATTGCTTTGGAAAATTAGGAACCTGCTGCAGATTTCTGATTATCAAAAAAAGAGATGGGCTTGCAGAACCTCAATGAAAGTACAATCTCAATGACATCTCAGGCATGTTGGCATCCCTGAGAAGCACAAGCTGGTTCGATCTCCAGTTCCTGCAGTGGCATTGCAGGGTTATATCGAGTTTCACACAGCATCTGTGGGCCCTTTAAATACCAACCAATAAGCCTAACGTTGTAGCACACCTGAGTGTCCTAAACGGATCCAACCTGGCAACTCTACACTGCGTGTTGTGAGTTGCCAGGCTCTGTACTTGTAATGGGGCTGTGTTCGTCCTGCTCCATGACTTTTTGACCTCGAGTCATATGACCCTGTTAAAACATCAGTATTTCCAAGCCTGTAACAAGCCCCAGTAAAAATCTACCACCATGATAAAAACCCTGTGATGGTAATGATACTGTTTCAGCCTTGTGTGTCCTGTGTGATCATGGTTTTCCACTGGGTGCTCAGGTATGCACACTAGGTTAATAGACAACTCTAATTTTGCAGTAAGTGTGAGTATGAAGGGTGCTTCGCACCTGATGACCTGGGATAGGCTCCAAAGACTAGCATATCAATAATTAATCACCATCTTTTTTTATTTCTTGCTCCACCCCTAATAAATACAAACGGTGCTGGCAGCCAGTTTTGAAACCTGTTGATTCCCATTCTTTGCAGAAAAAATAAGGTGCCACATTTCCACACCTTCACGTTACATATAATTTATGTTTAAAACCAAAAATTGGTAATACTGATTTATATTTGCATTTTTGAAACACTTTTTTACATTTGCAACATTTGTAATATTGAGGTCAAGAATTTCACTGCATATCATACCGTGTATGAATGTGTATGTGACAAATAAAATTTGAATTTGCCGGCAGAGCCGCACAGAAGTGTGTTATGTAGCTGATGGTGACTGATAATCAGATCTGGCCACACACAAGTGGGTGCATAGCTCATATAAATGTCAACAGCTCCCATATTCCTGGAGGACTGTGTTCATTTACCAGGGCGGCTCATCCTGAAGACAGGTCGCCAGTGTCTCTCAATAAGTGCATTTTCCATTAAATTGCCTCGTTCGCACTTGTGTGTATTTACAAATTGTGAATAAGCAGGCCCTGGGTGATTTGATATTTCAGCTTAAAGAAAAAAGAGCTTCAGGGACATCAATAGCTCTCGTTCCTGGCCCATCAGCGTACTACGCTGTTTAAGGAAGCCAGGTGGGAAGGTGTTAATAGAAAATGTTTTTTTGTCCCATGTTAAATAGTGACAGGCTTCCTGTACAGTTCTCCCCATGGTATGTTTGAATAAATAGTTTTAATAGACTGAATATCTTTGAATTTTGGTTTAAGTTTGTGACATAATTCTGTGATACCTATGCAGTCTAGCCAGGTGCTGCTCATTTGGTAAAGTGAAGTGATTGTCACATGTGATACACAGCAGCACACAGTGAAATTTGTCCTCTGCATTTAACCCATCACCCTGAGTGAGCAGTGGGCAGCCACGACAGGCGCCCGGGGAGCAGTGTGTGGGGACGGCGCTTTGCTCAGTGGCACCTCAGTGGCACCTTGGCGGATCGGGATTCGAACCGGCAACCTTCTGATTACCGGGCCGCTTCCTTAACCGCTAGGCCACCACTGCCCCATAGCTGCTAAGAACGCTTTACATGTTGTTTTTTTCCCTCACTGCACTACGTCTTTATGTTCTGGTTTATGTTTGTGTTCTTTGGCCATCGTGCCGTATTTCCTGTTCATTTATTAAAATCCACTTTTCTCACATCGAGCACTTTTGCCGCCTCTCATTCTTACCACCGTGGCATTACAAATTCAGATTCAGGAAAGAAAGGTTGAAAATCCCAGATTAAATGATTAAACCTGAAAAATAATATATATAGGAGTTACCCCCTCATCAAATAAGTGCTGCTTGTCTGTGGAGTTCTTAATAAATGTCAGAAACATGTTTGTTTTATTAATATAATTCTGAATGCTGCACACAATCCTAACTTGAAACAGAGATTGAAAGCTTTGAGAAAAATAAGGAGCAAGATGGTGTGCTTTTCGCCAGGATGATGCCCCTGGTGAGGTGAATTTTCATGAAAAGGTGTTCTCTGTAATCCTTCTCCCACTGTGCTGTGGTCTCAGCGATTCCTGAGAAGCCGAATCAATCATACCCAACTCTGATACCCAGGCATACCTGAGAGAAGAGAGCAGGTTTCATCATTTTGGAGTATGTGAGTTACTGGCTTGTCTAATTTTGGCCAGGTAATAGGTCAAGCGGGCTTGAATGAGCTAAACAGATTGCCAGGGGAAGCCATAGCGAATGCAGTCCCTTGTTGAAACGACCTTCTGAAGTCTTTGGGATTAGAATTTTTAACAGATTTAATTTTTCTGATCACTGCACTTTGTAGCAAGCACAAGTTTTAAAATAGATTTTGTTATTAATCAATTGCTTTCTGGTAAATGTTGTTTTGTTCTAAATTTTACTTTTTCCCATGAAAATTGATAGTATTTATTATTTAGTAACTACATTTTATTAGTCAGTAAAACAAGGAACAAAGTCATCTAATGAACATACAAATGTACACCAGAAAAGTTAAGCCCACCATCCCAACATTACATGTGTAATATAAGAGTGCATGAACAGTCCCCATTAAGTTTCCTTCGTCTTGCTGAACTGTAGCTCCCACCACATGGTGAAATTCGTCACGTTCCCTTTGGTTGCCACGATTTGATAAACCTGAAATTGAGCAAATCAGTAACTCCCTGAACAAACACTGATTATTGGACTGAGTTTGCTGACGTACCTGCTGTTGGAGTAGCGACTTCGCCATGTCGCCATTAGCCTCTAAGTTATAAGCGCTCTTTATGATGATCCTGAAACGCTTGTGTGTCTTGTCAATAGCTGTGTTGAAAAACGCATTGATGGCATGCATTTCTCTGTTGTGCATGTATAAATGGTCCATAGCACTATAAATACTCACTTTTGTAACAGTAAAAAGGACGATGAATTGAACAACTGCTGAAGGCCACAGACTTGCCCAGATATGCACAGTTTAGGTTATTCCCCAACACTCCCAGTGGGGTTGGTGAGTAAGCAAAGTCAGTGCCGTCGGACCACTTCCAGTTATTATGAAGTCCGATCCAGACGTTCTGGTTACCAACCAGTTCAAACACCGTCTGATTCTGCTTCTTGGTCATGATGCTCACCAGGTCTGCGTAATTCTCCCTGCAGTGGTCTCTGGCTTGTGGCCATGACATTTCCAATCTAACGAAGACCAACGTGTGATCTGCAGAATTTATCAACCCTCATTTCACTACTTTGCAAGCACACCATCTGTGAACAATTGATTCTGGTAAATTCTCAGACTTACCTTTCTGTTGACATACAAATGGACGTGAGTTGGTGCAGCTGGAAATTGTCCAGCCGCCATTATAAAATAAGGCACATCTTCCAAAAATACCCCACGGCAGGTATCCCAGTGAATAATTTAATGGGCTGTAGATCTGGCCGTCTTGCACAGACCACCGCCAGTGGAACGACTCATGGTACAGACCGATCCAGCCCTCCCTGGTGGTCTTGTGGTCCGCGATCTGAAAGATGTTCTGGTACTGCTCGTCAAGCACGGACAGCATTTCCGTGTAAGTATTCCGGCAGTAGGCCAGGGCGTTGTCCCAGCTGAGATTGTTGGCCACGTAGTAATACTCACGAAATGGATCACAGAAATGGAACCAGAACCCTGCAAAGATTTTTTTTTGTAACACTGTTCACATTCTCTCCAAGTATCTAATGAATGTGTGTTTCTAATTGCATTATATTTTAGGTTAAATTATGAATGAATCAATTATTTGAATCTTTAAAGTAAAACAATTCATGCAAAATGGTAACATAGTTGTAGATGTCATTATTAGATATGTTTGGAGCCTTACCAAATAGGAGAAATATGTTAACAAACATCATCCCTGGTATGTCAAGCCTCAAAATGACTTAAGAAGGACAGGTGCTCCTTAAACTGTGCATCTCCATCTGCTGCTCTGCTTTCACGGCAAACATGTTTGCTCACCAAAACAATGTTTTGCATCTTGGAAAGTACTTTGAATATTGTTTATTAGAGAAATCTTTGGTTTCATCCTAGGTTGACTGAGTCTCATTTGAATTTCACAACACAAAAGTCACATCAAGAATTATTTGGTATTAGGTGCCATACAATCAGTGCGCTGTGGTCTGTAAAATTACTACTGCTTTAAGGCCATAACAGGATAGACACGGTGAGGTTAATGTAAGGGGGAAAGTGCTCACAGAGAAATTATAAAAACGAAAAACAGTAAGCACAAGTGAGCCCACGGTATTAAAAAGTAAAGCAAACTGGTCAGCCAAGAAGGGCCAGAACTATGGAAGTCTCTGGAGGTTCTTATGAATACTGTATAGGAATGTGTAAATTGCTATTTTGCATCCTGGTGACCACTTTGCATATACTGTAAACACAACATTCTTTGGAGAGAGCACTTTGCTGTTTGAATTAGCATTTTAAAATTTGCATCCTCCTTATATGTTCTTAGACCTGAACAAAAAATGTAAAATATAAAACATTTGATGAACTGTTAATATTGGTACATGTGGATGTCAGTGGAGTTAATCCACTGACGCATGTCTCACTCATGTAATGACAATGCATCCACCTATAGAATTCTGAAATGAAATATAAATGCACCAGTATTATCACATACTGATGTACTTTTATTTCTTTTCAATATGAATGTCCCGTCACCCTCCCAGTCCATGAGAGATTCACGGGCTCTGCTTCAGAATGTCGAGCACTGGACTGTATGTGGGAATGCCGTTGATGAGGCAGGGAGGTGGATGGAAGAACCAAATGTGGAGGGAGGTGGAGGGAAGGTGGGAGGGAAAGAGGGAGATGGAGGTGGAGGGAAGAACCGCCAGTCAGCTTGCTGTTTCATGATGTCCATCGTCTTAACTAGGGCTTCTTGGACAAGGGTCCAGCCATGCCGCAGCTGCCGAAGGCAAAGGTTCACTGCCGACAGGTTCACTGTCAGTGGGGAACCATGTGTGAGCATGGTCGGTGGCGGCCAAAAATGGGGAGATACCTGTGGCTTAGGTAACCTTCTGGTTTCTGATGAGTTAGGCCTGAAGCAGGTGGCCTGCCCACATGGAGGGACAGGTGGGTTCAGTTGTTCGGTCTGACTGTTTGCTTCGGGGTGGTACCCTGACGATTACCCATAGCTGTTTCTAAAAGCACCTCCAAAAGTGGGTTACAAATTGGGGTCTTCAGTCTGATAAGAAGTCGTCCGGGGTCTGTGGTGATTGACTACTTCTTGGGTGGCAGTTGGTAGCAAACTTTGTGAAGTGGTGGACCATCATCAGGATGGTGGTCTTTCCTTTAGAGGCAGGGAGACAGGTCACGAAATCAAGGGACACGTGGGACCAGAGGTGGTGTGGACAGGGCAAGCAGCAATGTATTCTGCCACATCTCCTGGAAGGCCAGTCCCCCAAAATTGCCGCTGAATGAACTCCTGGGTCCAGTCGCAACCTGGGTGACTAGACAGGGCACTGTCGTGCCCCAGCCAAGGATGTGATGTCATGTGGCAGAGGGGGTTACTTGGCATGGGTGGCAAGGATGTCCCAGAGCAGGTCCCATTGGATGGAAGCCAGGATCAGGGGTTCTGGTACGATGGGTTCTGGGTCATACCGGCGCAAGAGGTGATCTGCCTTTTTTTTGGAATCTAGACTGGTAGGAGTAAAAAGGGGAGGACCACCTGATTGTAGGTTTGCACGAAGCTTGGATAAAAGTTTGTGAACCTGAGGAACTTTTGTAGGAAC
Source organism: Denticeps clupeoides (assembly GCF_900700375.1). NCBI lineage: Eukaryota > Metazoa > Chordata > Actinopteri > Clupeiformes > Denticipitidae > Denticeps > Denticeps clupeoides. The sequence goes on along the minus strand of NC_041721.1, from coordinate 10,043,753 downwards.
TGTGGATGTAGAGAAGGAGCTACAACAGCAGCAGAGGAGCCCGGCTTGGGAGTGCGTGATGCACATGGATTTGGACGAGGAGTCTCTGCCCTGTTGGGCTGGAAATGGAAAGTGATTGGCTTCAGCAAATGAATATTCCCTTCTGCAATGCTTCAAACCATCTCCCCTGACCTCATCCCTTTCATTTCTTATATCATAAACAACTCAATGTCATCTGGCCATGTACCATCCGCCTTTAAAACAGCCAGGGTTCTTCCAATCCTAAAGAAACCCACTGCTGATCCGACAGACATCAACAACTACAGACCAGTTTCCCTCCTCATTTCTTTCCAAAATCCTTGAGCGCTGTGTCTACAATCAGCTATCACTTCAGAACAACCTCCTGGATCCTAACCAGTCTGGCTTCAGAACAGCTCATTCTACAGAGACTGCCCTTCTGGCTGTTACCGAGCAGCTACATGCAGCCAGATTGGCAAAACTGTCATCTTGTCACGTCCATGCGGGCATGACGCGGCGGGTGAACGGAGAGGAGGACGAAGAGTGACGAAGAGTGACGAGGAATGACGAGGAATGGAGGACGCTTTCACCTGACATCACGGAACAGGGGTTTAATGGTGAATCACAGGACAGGAGAGACATCCAAGACGTAGACACTAGTGAACACGGAACATAACTTCAAAGACCTGACAGCGGACAGAAACGAACAGGGCAGCTTTATACAATTAACACAGGTGAAAACGATTAGAGAACATTACACATGACAACAATGAAACTCCTCTTCAGGCTTGACAAGAGAGTCTTGTGGTTAACGGTGTCAAATGCTGCAGAGAGGTCGAGGAGAATAAGTACAGATGTGTCAGGATCCGGTCCGAAATGGGGGTTACTCCGGTCCAGGATCCGGACCGGATCCTGACACATCTGTACTTATTCTCCTCGACCTCTCTGCAGCATTTGACACCGTTAACCACAAGACTCTCTTGTCAAGCCTGAAGAGGCTTGGAATTCAGGGCTCAGCATGGCAGTGGTATGCTTCCTACCTTGATGAGCGATCTTACCAAGTGACTTGGAAAGGATACACCTCTACCTCACGTAGAGAGACTCTACACTGGTGTCCCTCAAGGCTTGGTGCCAACAGTAGGTCATTAACCACTTTAACCAGTGCTATGATGAGATCAAAATCCCAATTGAAATACTTCATGGATATTGTTACAGTCTAGGTATGCGCTCAGCTGCTGGGCTACAACTTTTTCTAAGATTTTTTATATAAACGAAAGGTTGGATATCGGTCTATAATTTGAAAGCTGACTCCGATCAAGATCAGGCTTTTTAATCAGGGGTCTAATGACTGCTACCTTGAACGAACTTGGTATGTGGCCGGTACTAAGCGACGAGTTAACAATTTTGAGGATAGAATTTAGAATATCGGGTGCTTTTTGCTTAAGGATCCAAAGTGCAAGTACATTGATTTGACGACGAGATTAATTTGATTAATTCATGCTCTTTAAGGTTGAATCGTTCTAATCGGTGGTCAGCTATTAGATTATTTTCCATGGAAATATCGGCAGAGCTATTTGTTGTGCTTTTTATCTTCTCTCTATTCGCGACTATTTTAGTATTTAGTATTTAGTAAAGAAATTCATAAAATCATTGCTACTATGATGATATTGAGTGCTAATATCTGTTTTTGTCTTATTCCTGGTTAGTTTGGCTATAGTTTTAAACAGGAATCCGGGATTATTTTTGTTTTTGTCTATTAGCGAGGAATGATACGTTGATCGAGCCGCGCTAAGAGCCTTCTTATAGTTAAGTAGGCTCTCCTTCCAAGCTATTCGGAATACGTTTAATTTATTTTGGCGCCATTCGCGTTCTAATTTCCGGGCAGTCTTCTTAAGCAAGCGCGTGTGATCATTATACCAAGGAATTACGTTTTTATCTCTTACTATCTTCCTTTTTTTGAGGGGAGCGACTATAACTACGCAGTGTTAATTGTAGACATTTGGTTGCTTGGTCGAGTTCAGCGGGGTCTGACAGTGAGTTTATCAGCGTTGATAAATCTGGTAAGGTATTAATAAACCTCTGTGCCGTACTTGATGTAATTGTCCGTTCGTCTCTATAACGAGGGGGATTGAGTTTGTTGTGTCTGAGACATATTTTAAAAGCGATGAGGAAATTATCTGGGATCATTTCAGATTGCAGAAGAGTAACTATATCTTCTATATTTAAACCGAAGGTCAGTACAAGATCGAGCGTGTGACCACCTTCATGAGTAGGTCCTGTTATATGTTGTTACTCCAACTGAGCCTAATAAAGACAGGAATGCTGTTCTTAGTGAGTCTTCTAATTTATCACAGTGGATCTTAAAGTCACCGACAATTAGGGCTTTATCCACAGATACAACTAAGTTGGAGACAATATCTGTAAATTCACTAAGAAACTCAGAATAAGGTCCAGGGGGTCTATAAATAATAATCAATGGAATGAATTTAGGATTTTTATTTTGTGAGACTACATGAGTTATATTGGTATGTAGAATCTCAAAAGAGTTAAATCCATGTTCACCGATCCCCTCTCCACCGAACGTATACCTGAAGCCACAAACATCCTATAAACACAAGCTATCTTAACGTACCTGATCTTCGGAGGGTACCGATTGGAGGCAACTTTGAACACCGAACGTCACCTCAAGCATAGGCTGTCAGTGTGACGGCATACCCCCACCCTGAGTAGCTCCAAAGGAAAGAAAGGAAAAATAACAAAGAAAAATAACAAAAGTGGTGCTCTGCAGGGAGGACATTGTCACAACAAGGCTTCCATGAGACACCCTAACTTACCGGATATACAATTCTAATCACAAACACTGAACCAGGGGAAAACATCCCGGACGGGCCCCCATTTGTCACGTTCCTAGGTCTAGGGGTCTAAGAAAAGCATACAAACAGTGCTTTTATTTACAGTGAGCTAACAGGTACAATAAAACAGTGAACTCAGCACAGCTAACCAACATCAGTACAGCCTAAAAGAAAGGGATGGTCCAGTGGGGGGATAACTCAAACACGCACATAAGTTAACAAAAAAGGCACATAAAGCTAACAGGCTAACACAGGCTAACAACAAAGGGTCTACATTTACGGCATTTGGCAGACGCCCTTATCCAGAGCGACTTACAACATGCTTTCATGTTACCATTGATGAAGAGATCAATTCCGGTTCACTAGGACCCCCAACTATGAAAACAATCTTTTTATACACTCTGCTGTAGATTCTGTACACAAGTTAGACAATAAGAAAGTTAAAAGTTAATCTAAATATTCTTTAAAGAGGAAGTTCTTGAGCTGTTGTTTGAAAATACTCAGTGACTGAGCTGGTCTGACCTCGAGGGGAAGAGAAAGAGTGAGTACTTGGCATCCAAATTGCCATTGTTCCTTAAAAAACAAAATGTAAGGTTAGCAAAGTAACATAGATTAAAAGAACAGAATTTTGAGTGTTTTGACAGTGCAGATAATATTAGTAGCATCATGTTTAGAAAACATACAGGTATGATATGTTTATAATTGTCACGTTCCTAGGTCTAGGGGTCTAAGAAATGCAACAAGGGTGTGGAGAGGAGGAGGTCCCCTGTTACACATGCAGCCAAACAAAGCATTCAAACAGTGCTTTTATTTACAGTGAGCTAACAGGTACAATAAAACAGCGGACTCAGCACAGCTAATCAACATCAGTACAGCCTAAAGGAAGGGATGGTCCAGTGGGGACAACTCAAACATGCACATAAGTTAATAAAAAGGGCGCATTAAGCTAACAGTCTAACACAGGCTAACAACAAAGGGACCCCTCGGTGGTGGAAGTTCATCTGATGCGTGCAGCTACTGGGAGCCAGTGGAGGGAACGTAGCAGAGGGGTGTTGTGGGAGAATTTGGGAAGGTTGAAGATCAGTTGTGCTGCTGAGTTGTAGAGGTCGGATGGTGCATAGTGGTAGACCAGCTAGAAGGGAGTTGCAGTAGTCCAGTCGTGAGATTACTAAGGACTGAACCAGTAGTTGGGTGGCCTGGGTTGACAGATAAGGGCGGATTCATCTGATATTGTAGAGAAAGAATCTACATGAGCGTGAAAGGTTGCTGATGTGAGTTGAGAAGTAGAGTTGGTTGTCTATTGTTACGCCAAGGTTACGGGCTGTTGTAGAAGGAGAGAGTTGTGAGTTGTCCAGGTAAATAGCAAGATCCTGATGTGGTGATTAATCTGCTGGAATGAATATTAGTTCAGTTTTGGTGGGATTGAGTTGGAGGTGATGGGCTGCCATCCAAGACGAAATGTCGGTTAGACATGCAGAGATTTTGAGGGAGCATGTAGATCAGAGGGAGGAAAGGAGAAGAGGAGTTGTGCGTCGTCAGCATAGCAGTGGTAGGATAATCTATCACACAAAGCAACAAGACACACGAATGAGATTCCCAATGGAGCTCCTTGAAGATCTCCGTCGACCCTGAGGACCTCCCAGAAGAGAACGGTTAGGCAAGCAATGGGGATCTCCCGAACACCATCAGAAGTCTGTTTATATAGGTGGAGGTGACCAATAGTCAGATGGTAGGTGGAGCTGGTAGGCTACAACTCCTCCCACAAAGTCAACCTAAAAGAGACAGGACACCAAATGCTGCCACATTTGTACATTTGCACACCTTCTTATGTCACATATAATTTATGTTTAAAAAAAAAAAATGTAATACTTGTTTATATTTGCATATTTGTAACACTTAAATTTTTTTTACATATTCGGCTTTACATGCAAAGCCGAATCAATCATACCCGACTTTGATACCCAGACATACCTGAGAGGAGAGATTAGGTTGCATCATTTGGGAGTATGCAAATTAGTGCCGTGTCTAATTTCGACCAGGTACTGATCCAAGGGATTTTAATTGTTTCTGGTCACATACAGAATAATTGCTATCTAATCCAATGGGTATGGGATCATATTTCAGGTTCAAGGCACTTTAAAAGTACAACTTTCCATCACTTGAATGAACTAAACAGATTGCCAGAGGAAGTCTTTCTTGAAATGACCTTCTGAAGTCTTTGGGATTAGAATTTTAAAAGATTTATTAATTTTTCTTTGTAGCAAGCACAAGTTTTAAAATAGGTTTTGTTATTAATCAATTGGATTTGTAGTAAATGTTGTTTTATTCTAAATGCTACTTTTCCCATGAAAATCCATAGTATTTATTATTTAGTAACTACATTTTATTAGTCAGTAAAACAAGGAACAAAGTCATCTAATGAACATACAAATGTACACCAGAAAAGTTAAGCCCACCATCCCAACATTACATGTGTAATATAAGAGTGCATGAACAGTCCCCATTAAGTTTCCTTCGTCTTGCTGAACTGTAGCTCCCACCACATGGTGAAATTCGTCACGTTCCCTTTGGTTGCCACGATTTGATAAACCTGAAATTGAGCAAATCAGTAACTCCCTGAACAAACACTGATTATTGGACTGAGTTTGCTGACGTACCTGCTGTTGGAGTAGCGACTTCGCCATGTCGCCATTAGCCTCTAAGTTATAAGCGCTCTTTATGATGATCCTGAAACGCTTGTGTGTCTTGTCAATAGCTGTGTTGAAAAACGCATTGATGGCATGCATTTCTCTGTTGTGCATGTATAAATGGTCCATAGCACTATAAATACTCACTTTTGTAACAGTAAAAAGGACGATGAATTGAACAACTGCTGAAGGCCACAGACTTGCCCAGATATGCACAGTTTATGTTATTCCCCACCACTCCCAGAGGGGTTGGTGGGTAAGCAAAGTCAGTGCCGTCGGACCACTTCCAGTTATTATGAAGTCCGATCCAGACGTTCTGGTTACCAACCAGTTCAAACACCGTCTGATTCTGCTTCTTGGTCATGATGCTCACCAGGTCTGCGTAATTCTCCCTGCAGTGGTCTCTGGCTTGTGGCCATGACATTTCCAATCTAACGAAGACCAACGTGTGATCTGCAGAATTTATCAACCCTCATTTCACTACTTTGCAAGCACACCATCTGTGAACAATTGATTCTGGTACATTCTCAGACTTACCTTTCTGTTGACATACAAATGGACGTGAGTTGGTGCAGCTGGAAATTGTCCAGCCGCCATTATAAAATAAGGCACATCTTCCAAAAATACCCCACGGCAGGTATCCCAGTGAATAATTTAATGGACTGTAGATCTGGCCGTCTTGCACAGACCACCGCCAGTGGTACACCTCATGGTACAGACCGATCCAGCCCTCCCTGGTGGTCTTGTGGTCCGCGATCTGAAAGATGTTCTGGTACTGCTCGTCAAGCACGGACAGCATTTCCGTGTAAGTATTCCGGCAGTAGGCCAGGGCGTTGTCCCAGCTGAGATTGTTGGCCACGTAGTAATACTCACGAAATGGATCACAGAAATGGAACCAGAACCCTGCAAAGATTTTTTTTTTTTTTTTGTAACACTGTTCACTCCAGGTATCTAATGAATGTGTGTTTCTAATTGTATTATATTTTAGGTTAAATTATGAATTAATCAATTATTTGAATCTTTAAATTCATGCAAAATGGTAACATAGTTGTAGATGTCATTATTAGATTTGTTTGGAGCCTTACCAAATAGGAGAAATATGTTAACAAACATCATCCCTGGTATGTCAAGCCTCAAAATGACTTAAGAAGGACAGGTGCTCCTTAAACTGTGCATCTCCATCTGCTGCTCTGCTTTCACGGCAAACATGTTTGCTCACCAAAACAATGTTTTGCATCTTGGAAAGTACTTTGAATATTGTTTATTAGAGAAATCTTTGGTTTCATCCTAGGTTGACTGAGTCTCATTTGAATTTCACAACACAAAAGTCACATCAAGAATTATTTGGTATTAGGTGCCATGCAATCAGTGCGCTGTGGTCTGTAAAATTACTACTGCTTTAAGGCCATAACAGGATAGACACGGTGAGGTTAATGTAAGGGGGAAAGTGCTCACAGAGAAATTATAAAAATGAAAAACAGTAAGCACAAGTGAGCCCACGGTATTAAAAAGTAAAGCAAACTGGTCAGCCAAGAAGGGCCAGAACTATGGAAGTCTCTGGAGGTTCTTATGAATACTGTATAGGAATGTGTAAATTGCTAATTTGCATCCTAGTGACCACTTTGCATATACTGTAAACACAACATTCTTTGGAGAGAGCAATTTGCTGTTTGAATTAGCATTTTAAAATTTGAATCCTCCTTATAGGTCCTTAGAACTGAACAGAAAATGTAAAATATAAAGCATTCTTGATGTTAATATTATGAAGTTAATATAATAACTTAATATTGATACATGTGGATGTCAGTCAATTGAATCAGATGCCAGGGTTAATCCACTGACGCATGTCTCACTCATGTCAATTCTGAAATGAAATATAAATGCACCAGTATTCTAGTGTATTATCACATACTGATCATGTACTGTTATTCTTTTCAATATGAATGTCCCATCGCCCTCCCAGTCCACGAGAGATTCACAGCCTCTGCCCCAGTGCCAAATGTTGAGGAGACACTGGACTGTGTATGTAGGAATGCCATTGATGAGGCAGGGAGGTGGAGGGAAGAACCAAAGGAGACGACGGGGCTGCCAGTCAGCTTGCTGTTTCATCATGTCCGTCGTCTTAACTAGGACTTCTTGGTCAAGGGTCTAGCTGTGCCGCAGCTGCCGAAGGCGAAGGTTCACTGACACTGACCCATGTGTAAGCATGGCCGGTGGCAGCCAAAAATGGGGAGATACCTGTGGCTGAGGTAACCTTCTGGTTTCTGATGAGTTAGGCCTGAAGCAGGTGGCCAGCCCACATGGAGGGACGGGCAGGTTCAGTTGTTCGGTCTGGCTGTCTACCCCTAGCTGTTTCTAAAAGCACCTCCAAAAGTGGCTTGCAAATTGGGGTTTCAGTCTGATAAGAGGTCGTCCAGGGTCTGTGGTGATGGACCACTTCTTGGAGGATGAGGTTGGCCGCTTGGGTGGCAGTTGGTAAAGTTCATGAAGTCGTGGACCATCATCTGGATAGCAGGGAGACCGGTCACGAAATCAAGCAGCAATATATTCTGCCACATCTCCTGGAAGGCCAGTCCCCCAAAATTGCCGCTGAATGAACTCCTGGGTCCAGTCGCAACCTGGGTGACCAGACAGGGCACTGCCATGCCCCAGCAGAGGATGTGAGGCCGTGTGGCAGTGGGGGTTACTTGGCATGGGTGGCAAGGATGTTCCGGAGCAGGTCCCATTGGATGGAGCCAGGATCACGGGTTCTGGGTTGATGGGTTCTGGGGCTGTTGCCTCGTCCTCTGGGTCGTCATGGCGCAAGAGATCGTCTGCCTTTATGTTTTGTGATCCGGACCGGTAGAAGATGTGGTGCCAGAACCAGGTGAAAAAGAGGGCCTGATGGGGCTGAGACGATGCACCTTTCAGATATATGCCAGGTTCTTGTGGTCTGTCAGGATGATGAAGGGGTGTTCGGCTCATTAAAACCAGTTTAATGGTGAGCAGTTTCCTGTATTCTAAGTCGTAATTCTGCTCCACCTACTGATGAGACGACATAGCTCGCACTCCAAGGTTTGAGGCATCCACCTCCATCGTGAAGGTTAGCTGGGGGTCAGGATAGTTAAGAGCGGAAATGGAAAGTGATTGTCTTCAGCAGACGAATATGCCATTGCGCTAGCTAAAACACTTCGTTGTGTCACCGTGTGCTGTGTTGCATTGTTTTACAATGAAAATCACATCACTTTCACTTTGGCAGATTGGGATTCATACTGACAACCTTCTGATTACAGGGGTTCACCTCCAGGCCACCACTACCCCAAATTTGTAGTGCATTGGCTGGGAAGAGGTGATGTACATTACAAGAGGTGATGTTTTTGTTAAACATTGTGCAATACTGCCAAGAAAACAAAGAAAGAGTGAGTACTTGGCATCGTAATTGGCATTGTTCTTTAAAATTGGCATTGTTCCTTAAAAAAAACTAAATGTAAAGATAGCAAAGTAACATAGATTAAAAGAACATAATTTTGACTGTTTTGACAGTGAAGATAATATTAGTAGCATCAGCATTAGTAGTATGATATGTTTATAATATAGAAACGTTAATATGTACACATATAGTACACATTAATATTACACATACACATATTACACTAATATATACAAATTTTACGATCAACTATTCAATCAGACAGTGTTTTTAAACATCTTGATTTTTGATGCATCATTGTCTCTGCTTTGGGATTCAAATTTTAGACAGAGAAACACAAGTTGGCTTTGATGTAAAGACTCCAAAACATGTTCCTCCATGCAAAACAGCCTTTTGGGTGAACACCAATCATTGCCTTCCTGGAGCTAGACATATATCAATATAAAAGAGGCTTTTGCTGTAAAGAAACGATATGTCCATGAGAGCAGACAGCTTTGTTCCAGGATCTGAGTGGAGAAACTGACTGCTAGGAGTCTGTAAGGAAACAGACATGAACTTTCTTCAGTTGTTCTTTTTCTCGGGTATGTTCTTCTGTTTAATCAAAGCATTTTGAATGTGTATTTTCCGAAAAACTTGAATAATAATGTGAGCATTTCTGCGAACCTTGCAGAATTGTGGATACTCAGGTGTGCCGCGTACCGTAACTATTACTATGTCGGCCTCAGCATGAACTGGACCAATGCGCTCGCTTACTGCAGATCCAAGTACACAGACCTGCTGTCTGTGGCCGATGGTGCAGAGTACCAGAGCTTTCTTCTGGCTGGAGGCACTCCATTCAGACCGGGCTGGATTGGGCTGTACCACAACGAACAGAACTGGAGATGGTCCTACGGAAACGTCCGCCTGTACGGCACTCCAAATGTGTTTACCAAATGGAATTACTCTTATGTACCACCTGGATTCTATAAAAACTGTGCAACGTTTCAGCAGGGCCTGTGGGAGCACCTAAGCTGCGATTCAGCTCTGCCATTTGTGTGCCACTTGAGTGGTATGTTGTTGCTACTTGGTTGTCTGTTAACCATGCCCATAAGCGCACAAGAACTAAACTTGTTTTCTTTCTAGTGGCTAAAAAGTTCTACCTTACCAATTTCGCGATGGACTGGCTCACTGCCAGGAACTACTGCCGATCAAAGTACGATGACCTGGCGACCGTCAAGAGTTTGACGGGCAATACAGCGATGACTTCCCTGGCTCAAAACAAGAAGGTGTGGTTTGGACTTAACAACCGCTGGCAGTGGTCAGACAACACTGACCTTAACATCCAAAAACCAAAAAATGGGAATGGCAGCAGTGCTTTCAAATGTGCATTTGTGGACCCAACGCTGCGCTACGCTGACTGCAGCGTCGCCCAACCATTCTACTGTTACCAAAGTGGGTCATCGCCAGGCTTAAGATATTCTAGTTAAAAATGTGCTGTGTGACCCCGATGTGCAACTCTTAATGACAGATATCTACAAACAACAAACAGTGGTGAGGATCGACGTGAGGAGCTCTGGGCCAATGAACGACAGCGTGCAGGAGACGATCCTGCAGCAGGTACGCCAGGCGGGCAGAACTGCATGTTATCGAAGGGGGTGGTGATGTTCGGAGGTGTCCATCCGTCCGCTGATCTGACTGTTTTCAGATTTCAGGAGTGCTCGCAGAGAAGAACACCGCGGAGGCCTTCACCGTGAGCTGGAGAGAGCAGTCGGATGGACAAGATATCAAGATGGAAGAGGAAGAAGAGCCTTAATGAAACAATGAAACATTTATGTCGTTTAAACAAATGAGTCTATTTTAGAAGATGTGTAGTAGGTGCGAATATAAATAAACCTGGTTTTACCCGAAAAAATACAGTGTATTTGTGTATGTACATTAAAATGCACACACCTATGTGTTGTGTGCATTTTTGCACAACTTTCCATTGACCCAAAGACATGAAGCAGAGACCCTAACATGACAGTTCATTTACGATTGAACTGAATCATGGTGGCAATAAGAAAAAAAAATTATGTTCTCTATTTATTGCGTATTGACCTTTCTGTAATTTGTATATACTAATAATAAGTCATATGTTGTCTATTCACTTGGTAATGTTCCAGGCTTGGTAGTCATGGCCCCAAGGCTGACATCTGTTTGGTGGTTTTCAGCCCATAACGCCTGTAACATCTCAGCTGCCACGGCAACACAGAAGTTGTGGATCTTAAAAGGGCGTCAGGGGGTTGGGACCAGTCTGCCCAGGGTCTGTTAGATCAACAAAGAATGCAAAAGAGGGCCTGCTGTGAGCCTTTTACATACAGTACCTGGCTGATTTGCAAACCCTTGGTTCCGTGCCTGCTTTGACTACCACCATGCATCCAAACCAGAGGCTCCTTCTCATCAGCTTAGGGTGTTACCTCTTTTCTCAGCTCTTGGGTCAGGCTGGTTGGGCAATTGTACAGCTAAACCAATTGGGGCTGGTTTATTGTTCCCAGTGAGCAAAGTGTCTTTGCTGTCTCAAATGAAACTTATATTCAGACAGTTTGGGAAAGAGTCACCGGACTTGTAAATGATGCACACAACTCATGTTTGTTTGACCAGAATAATTTATTGCCCATTTGTAGTGAGAATCTTTATTATCTGCAGACTACGCATCACCACGCTGCACTGGGGCAGTTTTACACATCGATCAAGACAGTGAGATAAATGTCAAACTGGAATATGTGCCCAATTAGGCTTTCCCAAGCATCTAAAAGTGCAAGTCTTCCCATACCAAAACGTATTGATCATACAGGCATTGTCTTTTGTACTGTCGTACCCGTCACGTCATATGTGTCTCCTTTTTGGAGATAATTTGAGTAAATCGCTCTCCTGTATTCAACGTACAGGATCAGCGTAAAAAAAAGGTGGCAGCGAAGAAGTGGTGAAATATGAGCTCCTCTGTAAAAAAAAAAAACGCAGCGTTGCCATGCCCGCCTAATTTAAGCGAATCTGTGCATAATCACTAAAAAAACCCACAGTCGTGATATGCCTCTTTTGTCCTATGTTTGCAAGAATTAAAACGTTTTTATTCTGAAGGATTTCAGATCCTTTAAGTTAATTGCTTATTTATTTAATAACACCCCTATAGCCCACAGTTCACGAAAAACGCACATTTAGGACTGTTTACTTAGGTTTAATATGATGCGTGCATTTTATTTTAATGTTTTGTCTGAAAGTTGAGTCATGGCAACTGGACTTTCTTTAAGGTAGAGACGTTTCAGGATTGACAAAGTTCTGTGGATGCAGAATGAAACGTCTCTACCTTAAAGAAAGAAAGTCCAGTTGCCACGACTCAACTTTCAGACAAATTCACCTGGGTGACTGAGAATCTTCACAGACATTTTTATGTCTTGTTTCTCACCGCTTCTCAAGCGCAATCTGGCAACACCGAATATACCTCACGTTACAACTTTTTCCCGCGGCGTAAGCGCCAAAAGGGCGCTCCTTTTCATTCGGCTCCCCATCTGTTTCCCCCTTTTCCCGGGTTAATTAGGCCGTGAGGCAGCGGCTCTGCGGTCCCTGCCCCACGACAACAACGCGCAAACGATCGGTTTTATTAATTGGCTTCCCAAGGACTTCGGCGAGGGAGGAATCGCCCGGGCGCGCGGCGCGCCCATTACCCCGCCAACTAGCCCCAGGGGGCGTGGCGTCGCCGTCGCGCTGATTGGCTGGCGAGCGGCCTCGGGCGCCTACGTCAGCAGATGTCCATGCGCTGATTGGTCACGTTGAGCGCGAGGCTTCAGAGCGCCAGAAAACAAGCGTTAGCGGGCGAAATCCTGCCCGTGGTCATCAATTCAGCTCCGGGAGGGTCGCGCCGCGTTCGTGATGTGGAAAAATATGAATTTAGCATAAGAATAATCAGCGCACCCGGGACGTATCGCGGCCTTTTTATTATTATTTTAATTTCCTGGAAAGCGTGGAGGTGAGTAAACCTGGTCGCCCATTCATTGGAATAACCAGCTAACTCTTAAACTGTTTCCTGTCCAAGGAACAAAAAATAAGCTCTTTCGCGAATTGTTCCCTTAAAAATGTGTTGATCGATTGTTCAGAAATCTGTATTTTTTGTTTTTGTCCAGTTACGCCTGTTTAAGGCTTTTTAGAGTGTTAGCTTGGCAGCTACCCATCGCACCATCTGACGCGGATAACTTGCTTTTTTATACGTCTGCCATACCATCAGAAATAAATTCAGAGCTGGGATGATGACCCGGAGCTTTGCTTTTATTATAACTGCTTTTTATTGCCACGCAGTTAGCCGTCATGGACGAAGTAGGCTAACTGACGTCTTTGCGCCAAAACTCGGTGACCCCCCTCATGAGGGGGGCAATTTGAGTTCGATCTCTACAAAAAAAGTGATGTTTATTAAAAGTATTTGTGTTGATACATGCACACTGACAAACCCATCGGGTTGTGATCGTCTTTTAACAGATGGAACATGAATGTTTGGCTCTGAGGGACCTAGTAAGTCCAAGGAAAAGCCGAGCAAACGTGGAAGAAGACGGAGGAAAGGCAGATCAGAAGGCAAGTGTTCATTCAATTGATCATTAGCCATTAATAACATGTAATAACAGCTTTAAATGACCTCTAGCTCATATATGATTTCAGATTTTTTTTTCTGGTGTTACAATGTTGTAACACCGCGTTGGATACTTTATAAGTCTGTTCTTACCTTGCAGGAGAATATTTGCTTGGACCGCAGAAAAATTACTCCCCACAAGGGTGAGCATGTGACCATGAATGGAAGAAAGGTCCCCACCCCAGATCTGACCCACATGACCCCCATTAAGCATCCAGAGCGGACCCTCCCAGACCCATGGACCCCCACGGCCAATCTGAAGATGCTTATCAGTGTCGCCAGCCCAGATATCCGGGATCGAGAGATGAAGAAGACACTGTTCAGGCCCATAGAGAATGAGGACAAAGTGGCTGAAGAGGAGGAAGAGGAGGATACGGAGATGGACGATTCTTGTCAGGTACACCCATTTTAGAAACCAGTCTGGAGATGAATAATGTGCATCAAGTGCTACAGGGCTCTCTTAATTTTTTCTTCCCCTTTTTTTTTGCCAGTGTGACGCATCAGATGACATCGGAGATGAGTTTGAGAAACGGCCCAGCAGGAAGCAGAAGAGCCTGGGTCTGCTCTGTCAAAAATTTTTGGCCCTTTACCCTGATTACCCAACAGGCTCAGAGGCCGTCAGCATCTCTCTGGATGAGGTGGCTGCAAATTTGGGTACGAATAAAAACCAGAATAAAATCATTTATTGACATGGTTGCTCCACTTTTTACACACTTTCATACTTTCTTCATTTGTTCTTCATTCTTCCTTTTTTACACAAGGCATATTGGCTCCAATGTAATAAATCATAAACTGCTAAATAGATACTACTCAAACTACTAGGGTTTTAGTAGCCCGGTAGTTAAAATAAATTGCACTGTTACGTTCCTAAGTAATACACCTAAGCCTGCGTCGCTCCTGTGAGTACTTACAGTAAATCAGCCTGCATGGCAATGTCATAAGCCAGTGTTTGTGTTCAATTTATTTGTCTACACCAGGAGTGGAACGTCGGCGCATCTACGACATTGTGAACGTCCTGGAGTCACTGATGCTGGTCAGTCGGTTGGCGAAGAACCAGTACCTCTGGCACGGCCGCCCGCGCCTGAACGAGACCCTGCAGAAGCTCCAGCAGCAAGGCCGTCAGCAGCGGTATCACCTGCAGATGGAGCAGGCGGCCACATCGTCTGCGCAGATGGAAGGAGAGGCTACGCTGATGACAGAGGAGGCAGATGGGATTTATGGTGAGAAAATAAGGCCTTTCTGGCAGAGGGGTAAAGATAGTGGAGACTTTTCGTGTAGGGATCGGGCTCATAAAATGTATTGGCATCATGTGAAAAACACCCCGGTAGCATTTTCATGCAGGCTACCAAAAACGTTCCCAGAGCTTCTGTTTATGCCACACGAAAGCAAAGGGCAAATCAGAATACGTGTATGTCATTTAATCCTAAAATATTTATTAATACTTACACACTCAGGAATTCCAGGAAGACAATACATTGCTTAGTGGAACAGACATACCACCTACAATACACGACAGATTTTATTAACTAAGAGGCAATAAACAGATGACATATAATCAAAAGTGCAAGCAACAGTAATATACAGAGTGAGTGAAATGCATGAGTTTAATCTACAAATTTGCAAATGGAGAAGGTATCTTGCTGCAAGATGGCCTTTCTGGATTCAGGGTTGTTCTGAGCAAAGCCCATTGTCCCATGATTTGAATTGAACCTGCATTATATGCATTATACCTGCTTTATAATGTTTATGCCTGCATTATAATGATTAACCTGCATTATAATGCTTAACAAACATTGTTAATAACAGGTCATTAATAGCTTTGTAAATACGAATAAAGAAATATTGAACTGTGATGCGTTCATTGAGGAGCTGCATTTATGAACTCACAATTATGTAAGAGGCGTCCATGGATCGCATATTGGCGTGAACCACACAACAAAGGTAACCAAGTGTTTCCAAGCCGGCTACTGACCAGCCACGCGAAGCGGCGTGACTGCTGCCGATACATGTTGTGAGTAAAACACAACGCTGCTCTGCTCCCAAGAGTCTCCATGGCAACGAGGAATGCGTTCCCAGCTAGAGTGGCTAATTGGAAGTGTTAATTCCTTTCTAAAGCGTAAACCTCTCCTAAACCCTGCCTGGCCTGGATTAATTAAATCGAGCCTCAGATTCCCCATCACAACAAAAGCACCCTGCTTTGGAGAGATGCAAACGCTCAACTTTTTAAAAAAATTATTATTACAGAACCTCACGTGTGATGTTTCATAGTCCCGTGCCTTCACTTTTGTTCTATAAATGTAAAAGACCCAAAAATGAGTGACTGGTAGCACACAAAGATCTTGTTTCGCACACCTTGTAACCTGAAAATGCTTTGACCCGCACAGTGGCAGCGAGCCGGAGGAAGGACAAGTCCCTTCGGATCATGAGCCAGAAGTTTGTCATGCTGTTCCTGGTGTCGAAGACCCAAATGGTCACCCTGGATACAGCCGCCAAGATACTCATCGAGGAAAGCCATGATATGGCCAATCACAGCAAGTACAAGAGTAGGTACAGATACGAAGAGTCCGGTCTCGTGAGGTTGCTTGCGTCCCGGCTTCTGTAACAGCAGTGGGGTTTTTTTTTTTTTGCAGCGAAGGTACGCCGTCTCTACGACATTGCCAATGTTCTCACCAGCCTGTCGCTTATAAAGAAGGTCTACGTCAAAGAGGACAGGGGAAGGAAGCCTGTGTTCCAATGGATTGGCCCAACAGAATTTCATGCTGGCGCAGGTACAGCAAACGCGTCCGTCTGCTTCTTCGTTGGCAAAAGAAAACTTCTTTCCATGCAATACTAACGGACTTTTTTCTGGTAATAGACGCCGCTGTTGTGGACGGTGGAAGTCCTCAGGCACAGGCCAACGGCCAGCTGACCGCGCCCATGAAGGGGAAGATGGTGCGTCACGCCTCCTTCAACGTGGTGCCCACGTCCGCACTGCACTTCCCTGGTGAAGGTCACTCTTCGGAGCCGCTGGATTATTCCAGAAAGAGCGCGAGCGACGGTGCGGCGTGTCGTCTCCAGTTCGACGAGGGCGGCGGGTGAGTGGCTCTGCACGAGAGGCAGCACTGAAGCGGCGAGTAGAGGAGAGAGACCCTACGAGAGGAAAGGGAGAGGAGCTTTTACAAAAGACTGGCTGCTTTAAAACCCTCTGCTGTCTTCTTAGTGTTCCTGCCGTACGGTGCACGGCGGGTGCGAATGGGTTCGGTGCTAGAAATCAGGTCCGATCTGGAACAGACTATAAAAATTGCAGCAGTGCCTGTGTATTGGATTCATAAATCTTAATAAGTGCTTATAATTAGATGTCAATGATGAAGAAAAATGTATTGATCCTTAATGGCAATTTTAAAAGAAAAGCAGTATTTTATTATTTTATGTTAGCTAAATAATATTGGTAATGACTTTCTTCGTGAAGCTGTTTAATAATCGCTCAGCTAAAACAGCCAACAGATAAAGTAGCTACAACAGAATCTGTATAATTTTGCTAGCATGGCTTATAGCCGAGGGAGCCTGAAAATGATTTAATATTAATGCTAAGAGAGTTTTGACTCAATGTTTTAACCTCTGTTGAGTTCTGGAAAACCGAATGAATTAGATCCATCTCCATGGTTGTGAGTTCGAACCCCGACTCGGAGTATGAATGTAATAGATGGGTGATTTGGTGCCTCTGAATTGTCCGTTGGTGTGAGTGAATAATGTGCGTGGGTGAGTCTCTGGGACAGGCTCTGGAAGCGTGACTATGAGGACTGAGTGGTTGTGGAAAATGAGTGGGTGAGAGGGGATTTGAATCCAATGGTTTAGTCAAGTCATTTATTATACAGTTACATTTACAGCATTTATCAGACGCCCTTATCCAGAGCGACTTACAATCAGTAGTTACAGGGACAGTCCCCCCCTGGAGACACTTAGGGTTAAGTGTCTTTCTCAGGGACACAATGGTAGTAAGTGGGATTTGAACCTGGGTCTTCTGGTTCTCAGGCGAGTGTGTTACCCACAAAGCTACTACCACCCAACACTAAATGTCCCTTTAGGGTCATGATAAAAGCTACCATGCTGTACAACAGATCAACAGAATGTCTGAATTTTATAAATAATGTCATTGTTATGTTTGTGTTCACAGGTACCAGCCATCTGTAGCTCTGCCCATCGCCACCGATGGAGCCTACATGGCGTCCCAGGCCCCAGCCTTCACCAAGCACCACCTGGCCTACCTGCCCAGCCTGTCCCAGCCCTCCGTCCTCATGCTGTACGGCGCTCCGCCCGCCGCCCAGGAGTCCAGCAGGCCTGAGACGGAGGAAAAGAGGAAGAGTGAGGAAGAGGGGCCCAGCCAGACGGCGAAACGACCCAAACGTGATGCTAAGGTACGGCTCAGGAACCGGAGGAGCTGATTGGACCGTTCCATTATTCAGCGGTCAGCTAAACAACAGTTCACAGTTCCGTTGGCCTTGCCCTATAATGCTGTTGGTCTCCAAGGTGACCGGTGCCGAGAAGCATATGTGACTTTAATTAGTGAAGCGCCGCCTTTTGTTTATACTTGGTGAGCCAAGGAGTTGCCAGGACACCATTCCGCTTCCTGACTTCGTCCTCGTTTACGTGCGGCTCCGTAAACGCTTGTTTACTTTTACACAGCCGGAATTCTGATGCATTTTCGGCGTACATGATACTTGTTTCCTGCTTTACATTATTGGTGCCTATTCATAAATGGCTCATGAACTGTTTTCAAGTAGGCCAGGCCTTCAGCTCAGCACTGGCACAGATGTGGCATAAAACATTTAACCGGCCCAAGTCTTCATTACACGTTTTTTATCTGATCAAAGGCTCGTCATGAAACATATAGAGCTCAGATTAGCGTTGGAGACGATTGTTGTTGGAAATGTGACAGGAGGGTAATGGGGGATGTTCGCGTGGAGGGTGCCCATTTACATTTACAGCATTAACCAGACACCCCTATCCAGGGCGACATACAATCAGTAGTCACAGGGACAGTCCCCCCCTGGAGACACGTAGGGTTAAGTGTCTTGCTCAGGGACCTGGGTCTTCTGGTTCCACCACCTGCCCAGATGTAGAGCACAGAATTCAGTGCAGTTTCAGCTTTTATCGAACCCGTGTTTAAACACACTTCTGTGGATACTAGTCACCCCGAAGCCAGCCTGGTTTGGTTAAATGCTTTCGTGATGCGTTTCTGACGGAACCGGTTGGATCTCGCAGACGGAACCAGAGTTCATCCAGCCGGCCTGCAGCCACGACAGCCCCCCCAGGGAAGACGGTGAAAGACAAAGCCCCCCTAGAATCCCCGCGGCTTCCCACTACCTCTATGTTCCCAATTCGCCAGGTACGTCCCATTTCTCAGGTCCGAGGTTCTTCAGTCTGCAGGCTTTTGATGAAATGATTCAGGATAATCATCATCGCCGCTGTCCTACCCTCCCCCCAGGCCTAAACTTCCTCCTGTCTGCTGGACACGCCCCAGGGGGCGTGGCCCTGTCCCCTGGCGGCATGTCGGCTCTGGCCATGCCCTGCGTGCTGCTGCCCTCCTCCCAGATCCCCCCGTACCCTCTCACCGACTCTCGCGCCGGGGTCAACTTCAACGTGGTGACGCCAGCCCACTTTGTGCTGGGAGCAGGGGCTTTTGCGGTGGCGGGGCCATCGGATTTCGGCAGGGGGTCCGCGCTCTCCAGCCCCGAGCAGGCCAAGCCGTACGGTTCTCCCGCTCCTCGCTCCCCCGCGGGACCCAGGCAGCCAGCGAGC
The DNA here is from genome assembly GCF_900700375.1 of Denticeps clupeoides. NCBI lineage: Eukaryota > Metazoa > Chordata > Actinopteri > Clupeiformes > Denticipitidae > Denticeps > Denticeps clupeoides. The sequence goes on along the minus strand of NC_041721.1, from coordinate 10,024,397 downwards.
CTCTTGCCTTCAGAGCCTCATGTGAGTTGCAGCTGACGTTCGTAGACCTTCAGTTCATCATTTGTTCTGTCACATTCGAAACCGAGTCCCAACCCAAACAGACATCAGTGTGTTTTACTTTTACATTATTTTAACTGATAAGTCTGTAATACATGTATTTGCAGAAAAAACAGAAGTTGTTTTGTATGAATAGTTACTAATGGCAGTATGGCTGAACATATTTAATGTTCCCTGAGTGACCATAAAACACCAACATACAGTACAGGCCAAAAGTTGGTACACACCTTCTCTTTCAAGGTGTTTTCTTTATTTTCATGACCATTTACATTGGTAGATTCTCACTGAAGGCATCAAAACTATGAATGAACAAATGTGGAGTTATGTACTTAACAAAAAAAGGTGAAATAACTAAAAACATGTTTTATATTCTAGTCTCTTCAAAATAGCCGCCCTTTGCTCTGATTACTGCTTTGTACACTCTTGGCATTCTCTCGATGAGCTTCAAGAGGTCATCACCTGAAATGCTTTTCCAACAGTCTTGAAGGAGTTCCCAGAGGTGTTTAGCACTTGTTGGCCCCTTCACCGTCACTCTGCGGTCCAGCTCACCCCAAACCATCTCGACTGGGTTCAGGTCCGGTGACTGTGGAGGCCAGGTTCACACTTGTTGTTAACTACATAACTCCACATGTGTTCATTCATAGTTTTGAGAATCTACCAATGTAAATGGTCATGAAAATAAAGAAAACAAACGGAATGAGAAGGTGTGTCCAAACGTTTGGCCTTTAATGTATTCAGAAATGTTATGCCTTTTAGTGTTTACTTGATGCACCACTTTTTTCACAAAATGTTTCAAAATTGCATTGTTTACTCAAGTCAGAACACCCAGAACCTTCTGTTGCACTATTTGAGAAGAGTTGGTCACCTAACTATGTGCGCTCATATTAAGTTGCCAGCAGTGATTATTTTTCTGATGTTGAGATGTGAATCAGACCAGGCTGCCTTCTTCAGTGCGGTTTTGAGGTTTTAAACATTCCTTCCCCCCTCCCTTACGTTCTCAGACACCCCACACCCCAAAGGAAGTGGCCGCTCCCGGCTCCAAGGCCCTCTTCCAGACGCCGGCGACCCTGGGAGCAGCCACCGGTACGGCGAGACGCAAACGAGGCTCTGCCCAGAGGAGACTGGACATCGGCCATCTGATGGCCAGCTGAAGGTGTTACAGTCACACCATGCCAAATCCTGCTCCTCTGAGCCGGCTGGTCCAAGGAGAGAAGTGACTATGGTACTCCGCCCTCTAGTGGCAATAATGTTGAATTCCATCGCTGGAATCCTCTTCCCTTCAGTCTCATGTATAAAACGACATTATTATTTATATTGTTGATCTAATATATCAGTCCAGTCCAAGGAACATTTTTTTTTTATACTATTTTGAGCACTAAATATTTAAAAACGGAACATCTTTCTGTGTTTACCTGATTATATGTTCATTGTCTTGTAGTCATTTATTCTGGTCGTAAGGTAAACTTTACAGAAAAGTGCCTCAAATGGTTTAAAGCCACCTGCGAGTTCTGACCAAAAAAGAACTAGAAATTAATTTCCATCGTCATTCAAACGAGTGTAGTTCACTATTAGTTCCCTTTACTGATGTCGGCTTTGTTCACTGTACCAGAAGTATGATTGCACGCTCACATACACACACAGAGATGTCAGTATTTTATGTTACATTTCAAATGACAAATGTTATTGAAGCTCAAAAACGTTTAAATTTTGGACAGGTATTCTCATCCAACGACTTGATTTTTATTTTTTTGTTTTCCACCGAACTGTACAGTGCTTGAACTTTTGTTCACCCGGTGCTACAGATTGTGACTAAATCCCAACTGTGACTGTATTAACGTGACCCCTGTGACTGTGCCGTCCCATTGGCTCAGCTTGTTAGGCAGGCTGGGGTGAAACTGGTCAGCACCACAGGGGACTTGGTGAATGTGAAGGTCTTTAAAACCCACACTACTGGAGGTGGTGGCCACGTGGTGGCCTTAAGGGTACACTTACCGATCCAGTGTAGCTTTAACATATCCTTCAATACTGAATACAGGGGAAAATAGGCTTTACATGATGAAATACTTGAATGAATGTGTGAAGTCGCCCGGTGTTTTTGCCGCTGGGCAGAGCTGGTATGAGTACTGTATTTTATGATAAGTCTCTTTGGGGTGAATTTGGAATGGCTGTTTTCACACCAAAGGTCCACCAGTGAACTTGAAATCTGGATGTAAGCTTTTTTGTACTTTTGCCATGATTGCTTTGAAAGGTATATATTAACTACAATGCACTGCTAGTTTTAGTAGTTAACGGTATGCTGATTTTTGTGGGGGGGGGGTTTCTCTGCATGTTTTGTGCAGTTTCTTTTTTTTTTACAAATAACCTTATAATTAAAATAATTATTAAAAAATTTGAAGCTGTGCTTGTATTAAATATAAAACATGGCTTTGTGAAAATACCATACTACAATTTGAATCATTTAATTTTTTTGGTCAGTAGGTGGCAGCACTTTGCCCATCCATTTAGAGATAGATGGTGGCACTTTAACAATGTTTTATTCTACATACTACTAACAGTTATACGGACCCTTTTGATCCCTGCAAAAAAAAATATTCAATAACGGTTTGAGGAAAACAAAAATGACATTTTGGCTTTTGAATTTTCCAGCTCTCAGTCCAATTGAGCCTCTGTTTTCACAGTCATGGCCAAAATTGTTGGCACCCCTGAAAAAGTATTGAAAAATATTGTATTAACATGTTTTGCTATACACATTTATTCCCGTTGTGTGTATTGGAACAAAACAGAAACAGGAGGGGAAACATTTGACTCAAAAAACTCACAAAAATGGGCTGGACAAAATGATTTGCACTTAATATTTGGTCGCACACCCTTTGGAAAAAATAACTGACATCAGTCACTTCCTATAACCACCAATAAGCTTCTTATACCTCTCACCCGGAATTTTGGACCTCTCTTCCTTTGCAAACTGCTCCGGGTCTCTCATATTGGAAGGGCGCCTTTTCCCAACAGCAGTTTTAAGATCTCTCCACGGGTGTTCAATGGGATTTAGATCTGGGCTCATTGATGGCCGCTTCAGAAGCCTCCAGCGCTTTGTTGGGTGCTTTTTGAAGTATGTTTGGGGTCATTGTCCTGCTGGAAGACCCAAGATATCAAACGCAAACCCAGCTTTCTGACACTGGGCCCTACAGTGCGACCCAAAATCCTTTGGAAATCCTCAGATTGCATGATGCCTTGTACACAGTCAAGGAACCCAGTGCCAGATGCAGCAAAACGACCTCATAACATAATTGAACCGCCACCATGTTTGACTGTAGGTACTGTGATCTTTTCTTTTAGGCCTCAGTCCGTTTTCGGTAAACAGTAGGCTGATGTGCTTCACCAAAAAGGTCTATCTTGGTCTCATCTGTCCACAAGAAGGATTTTGTCTTACTCAAGTACATTTTGGCAAACTGTAGTCTTGCCTTTTTATGTCTCTGTGTCAGCAGTGGGGTCGTCCTGGGTCTCCTGCCACAGCGTTTCGTTTCATTTAAACGTGGACGGATAGTTCGCCCCTGACACCGATGCTCCCGGAGCATCTTTGGAACTTGTTTGGGGCGGCTTACCCACGTATCCGGACGATCCTGCGTTGCAACCTTTCATCAGTTTTCCTCTTCCGTCCACGCCCAGAGAGATTAGCTACAGTGCCATGGGTCTTTATAACGTTGCGCACTGTGGACAAAGGCGAACCTAGATCTCTGGATCTCTAGATTTGTTTCTCTGGTCCTCACACAGTTCTCTCTTCCTCTTTCTGCACAAACAGACGCACAATGCAAAGACCAAGTGAACTTTTTATCTGCTTTCAGGTGTGATTTTTATTTCGAGTTTAAAGGAGCATCACATGGCTTGAAACAATCTTTTTATTTTGAAAGGGTGCCAATCATTTTGTGCAGCCCATTTTTGGAGTTTTGTGAGACATTATGTCAAATTAGTTTGTTTTTTTTTTTCAGGAAAATTTCAGGGGTGCCGACAATTTTGGCCATGACTGTATATGGTTGTGTACAGCATCGCTTATACTAAGGATGAGGAGGCGTAACTGGACTGCCAGAAAGGAATTGCCGTGCCAGCGGCTCGTGTTGACTGGCATCTGGATTTCAGGAAGACGTTTCTTCACACACACACACACACACACACACACACACACACAATAGGAGAATTCAGCATGAGCCACCAGTGACCATGAAGTAAACTTTACAGCCGCGGTCACATGTTCTTTAAGGTGATGGCTTGTAAGGATCGGAGAGGGATCCTTGCAGATCCCCAGACAGAATATTTTCATTGCTGAATTAGGATCAGACGGATTTCATTCGCAGACGTTTGGAATGAAAAAAGAAAACTTCACGAAATTCACGTTTTTCTAACATCTTGATCCTCATGCACAATGCATCACAACCAAATGTCAACCAAAGCATGTACACTGGACTTCTGAACCTTGGAGACTAGACTATTGCTCGTGTCTTGTTGCCAGATGCCTTCATAGGTCGTCCATGTACTTACCGCGGTATAATGCCGCTGGTTTTAATGTTGTGGCCGGTGTGTGTGGTAGGCCTTTAAAGACTAACGCAGGAGTTATAGTTGGACCGTTCCCTCTACCAGGCTTTGAAGTGAAGCTGCAGAAGGCTACCTGGCCCATGTGTTTTGCGTTACTCGCCGGACTTCGCCGCTCCACCATAAATTCCTTCTGAATGACATTTTCTACTACTTGCATTCCAGCTGAAATCCTTGCCTGCGAAGCGAAGAGTGGCTGCGTCTGGAGAGTTCGTCAGCTCTCGGTCGCGCTTCGACAGTTAATGAAGGTTGCCAGCTTTAGGTCTGAAACATTGACTTCCAGGACTTTGCACCCTCAGAATTAAAAATAAAGGCCGCAAGTTAAAGCCAATTCTGTTTCCTTTTCTCATCACGTTACAGCAAATGGATCTCAATTAGGTGAAGAAATTGCCTGCTTCACGGATAAGCTGAAAGACGCTTCCTCCACTCACAGGCTGTGAAACAGAACATTTAAATCTCCTATTAGGTCAGAAATGCACTACCAACCATTTTGTGAAGAACACTGGATTATAAATATCAGTAGGTGCTAAAAAGTGCTAAAAGTCTGAGACATTGTGAAGGAAATGACCCATTTAGTCTGTCTTTGAGGCCTGGGAGACTGACGAAGGTCCATTTAGAAGTCAGAATTTCATCATGAAACCTTGACAGGTCAGTGCTGGATATCATCGTGTCAGTTATAAAGTAGAACTGGGTCAGATCGTTGTCAGTGTACTATAGTTGTTTTTACACCAAGCGACAAATTTACCTTATAAATTGATCACAAATTCATGTAAAAAATCATGACATTCTGAAATTCCATTTGGCGTAATCAGTTAGACAGTCAGGTCTTACAGAAGGACAGTGATGATGTATATAAATTCGTTTCAGCTCGTTCAGACTTCAGACTTCTTCCCTTTTCAGCATATTGCTCCACAGTGGTTCCAAACCCAGCCCTCAAGGTCAAGCAGCCTGCCAACATTTGATCTTATATCTGTACCCAGCAGATCGGTGCTGGAATATGTCTTTGGACTCCTCCAGCTCGAATTGAGCTTCAATGCTGTCCAGATATTTCATTGGATTGGAGGTGCTCCGGTAAGTGCGGTCATCTGAATGGAGTCTTCCTTTCCAGCAGATAAATCTGTGCCTCCTGGATGATATGGAAGACTGGGAGGAGTGCAATGTAACTTTTCTAGGCCGCTAATCTTTCTTTCTGACTGTATGTACGTTTATGTGGGTGGGTTTGATTTGCTTAGCAAGTCTCATTATTTGCAGAAGGAATTAACGCAGCCCACATCCTTGCAGTGACAAGCAGAACCCCACTCAACCGATGGAGGCTGTTAGGTCTTGCCTCTGCTACATTAATCATCAGAATTCATTTTTCTCAGGCAGCCTGAGCCAAAGGAGTTTGATTCATGCAGAATTTGTTTAGTTTCTGTTTTGCCTCATTTGTACTTCAACGGCGTTATCAGAGACTGACGGCTTAAAAGGCTTTATCTGTCAGTCCGCATTCTTCATCTGTCCGACACAGATGCGTCAGCAAATATTTTCAAACTCTCAATAAAAGGAGAACGTTGTTGCACATGTACATGTAAAAATGTATTCACACCAATACATTATAATTGATTTATTTGCTAGACTTATACAAATGGGTTGATAATAAAATGCCATTTTGTAATTACAAAAAAAACCCTGTTTCGTAATACCACTGCGTCAGAATCAGAATCGTAGGAGCAATCACATACAAGGAATTTGATCTTGGTCAGTGTTGTCTCTCAAGCACAACAGTGTAAAACAACAATAACATTTACATTTACAGCATTTATCAGATGCCCTTATCCAGAGCGACTTACAATCAGTAGTTACAGGGACAGTCCCCCCCTGGAGCAACTTAGGGTTAAGTGTCTTGCTCAGGGACACAATGGTAGTAAGTGGGATTTGAACCTGGGTTTTACCCACTAGGCTACTACCACTACCATACAATATAGTCTACATTTCTTAAATAAAGATAACAGAAATAATAACATACTTCCAGAAGTGATGAGTCACTCTTTAGAGAAGATAAAAATATGAACTAATGTTTACCAGGAGTGATATGTTCATTTGGAATCTGAAGATGAGAGTAGTCGTGCATTTCCTTGTTTCTTGCGCAATACTGCCCTCTAGTGGACATGCTGCAACAGTCCGGATTTCACCTTTAATTTCACCATGGAGCGTTACAAACGTGTCTTTTTAAGCCCTTAAGAATGTTTTGCCAGGGTTTCTGACAGCTTTGTGCCATGACCGTGCACTGCCAACGTTAGTTCGTCCCATACCACACGGGCACCCGTCCACATTCATTTCTCCGCCTTTAGTGTGAAACCCCTCCCTCCCCGCCGAGCCTCTCCGGTGTGTCATGCCTGGGCTGCATTGCTGGAGCTTCTGGAATCGTCGGGGGACGCGACGTGGACTTCTGGGGGACAGCGTAAGGATTTCTTATGTGCGTGCGGCGGATTTTTTAAAAATAAAACTAACAGCATTTTTAATGACTCGCGTTGGTATGGCGACGCGTTTCTGTCATTTCTCCAGTCAGATCTTCTTCATCATCACAGCGAATACTACATGTAACCTGTTTTTCTGTTGTTGTTGTGTCTGACCACAGCGGTGTTTATTATTGTTTATTTTATTAAATCATTTTATGGATGCATGATGACTTGATGGATGATGGATAACGTGACACGACTTTTCACGTGTACGCTGTAAACGTCGCTGCATTAAAATGGCAGGGTTGTTGTCACCATCCACGCCATGTCGGCCAGAACAAACTGACCTTCGTACGCTCGGGGGTCCCACGTCGTCACTCGGCGACCGGATTAAAACTAATCTATCAACGCGTCTGGTAATGCGTGTTTCGGTGTGGACGTGTAGCCTTCCCTTCTCTCTCTTTTTTTTTTTTTTTCCAAAACTGAATAAACCACGGAAACCTCCTCCTCACTTTACTTGAACCCGTAGATTAGAAACCCTGCAGGACGTGTTGTGCGCATGCGCCGAATTGTCCCCTGGCGCAGTCCGAATCGAGCGCGTCGTTTTCTCCCATTACTTTTATTCGGCAATGTTTTACGACTGAAGCTGCGTTGGCGTGATTTCGCCTCGCTGCCCGCCCTTCGACACGACACCCAGACTCCGCGAACGTCAGCAGGTATTAGTCGAGCTGTGGTCCAGAACATCAGGAGAAGCTCTGCAGAAGCTCAGATTTGGGGTGGATCTGTGATGCATCTGGTGAATGAGGACTCATTAACCTCAGAAGTCCTGTGCGTGCGTGCCCTTTTCATGTTTGGACACGTCTCAGCCTTTAATAAAGATGGGAGGACGAAGGAGCAGCAGGGTGGCTGTTTAATGAGTAGGACTTTGTGACCAAGCCAGTGGAAAACTGAAAATATGAGGCTGGTGTCCGGAATGGGCATAAGATACGAGATGCTCTGGGCCAGCAGTGATTCTTCATGAATTTGGACATTAGTGAGGACCTTTGGAACGGCGGAGATGCTGGAGAAAAGTATTTCTAGATCACATTGTCACCTGAACAATGTTTAGTCGTCCGACCTCCTGACCTCTGTCACTTTGTTCACTAAAGCAGGCAGTCGGGTTTTGTTTTTCCAGGGAAGATCTTAGAAGCTAAGAACGTCTTTGGTCCAAAGGGAGACAATGGACTTCCCCTGACTCAGTTCCTGGTACTGGCGGCCGCGGTCAGACACACTCGGCCAGTCTTTTTTTTTTTTTTTAGACAACGTAGATCAGAGATCTGAGGTTAGGATTTCAGCTCCCTTTTTTTTTTTTTTTTTTGTAAACCGACTAAAGAAATTCTTGGGTTCCATTCTCCACAGTGCCAAAATGCCAAACTGGGGAGGTGGAAATAAATGCGGGGCGTGCCAAGGGACTGTGTACCACGCAGAGGAGGTCCAGTGTGATGGAAAGAGTTTCCACAAGTGCTGCTTCCTGTGCAGTAAGTGTGACATCCTTTACACTCTCAGTGGATGCTAGACCTTTTAACGCTGTGCACTGTTCCAAAGGCATACACAGCCGTGCGCCGTAGCACCGACGATTTGCACTTGTAAATGCAGAATTGACACTGACATACTGGTGGGACACTTTATATACAGCACAGGCCAAAAGTTTGGACACACCGTCTTTCATGACCATTTACATTGGTAGATTTTCACTGAAGGCATCAAAACTATGAATGAACACATGTGGAGTTATGTACTTAACAAAAAGTGGAGACCTGGCCTCCACAGTCACCGGACCTGAACCCAATCGAGATGGTTTGGGGTGAGCTGGACCGCAGAGTGAAGGCAAAGGGGCCAACAAGTGCTAAACACCTCTGGGAACTCCTTCAAGACTGTTGGAAAAGCATTTCAGGTGACGACCTCTTGAAGCTCGTCGAGAGAATGCCAAAAGTGTACAAAGCAGTAATCAGAGCAAAGAAACTAGAATATAAAACATGTTTTTAGTTATTTCACCTTTTTTTGTTAAGTACATAACTCCACATGTGTTCATTCATAGTTTTGATGCCTTCAGTGAGAATCTACCAACGTAAATGGTCACGAAAATAAAGAAAACACATTAAATGAGAAGGTGTGTCCAAACTTTTGGCCTGTACTGTATATTGAGTTGTCCATCAAAAACTCACCACAGAGGATGCCCAACACAAGCCCCACATGACTAACAAAGTGGTCAGAAGTGTCACAGCATGGCTGAAAACAGTTTGCCAAACCGCAGTCTGAAAGGGATAGAAGAGTTTACATAGTGGTCAGTTTGGCATGAAAGCTCCCTTGTAAGTAGACTCGTGTGGAAGTCTTTTGATAATGTTTGCACCTTGCTGGACCCTACCAGTCAAAAGTGTGGACACATCTACTCTGTGGCATATATGGAGGCTAAGCTTGAGCTAATTTGAAGAATCCAGCGCAAGAATCATATTTAGTATTTCTAAAGTATGCTGTAGTCACCTATGAACCAGAAGACCCAGGTTCAAACCCCACTTGCTTTGTGTCCCTGAGCAAGACAAAAACCTTAGTGTCTCCACTCAGTACTGATTGTAAGTCGCTCTGGATAAGGGTGTCTGATAAATACTGTAAATGTAATTTTTGATGAAGTCAGTCGCCTCTTTTTAACCTTTGTGGCTGCTTTGTTCACTATTGTCATCAAGCCACTGGCTTTTTCAGCCACTCGCTTGTGAGTCACTGTGCTCGGGACATCCACCTGATGCAATCTGATTAATGCAGAGGGCAACTAAACAGAGAGAGTTGGAGAGGACGTCCTCCTGTTTTGGTGTGATGTGTCCCTCATCTCCTCATGGGGCCAGAGACAGTGTCCTATTCTGTGTCCGAGACTGGAACTATTAGTCTCCATGGGGAAATGTGAACCGCTCTGGAAAAGGCATATGCTCAGGTTCATAAGCGTGGCATTGTAGGTGGCACCATGTTGTTTGTTTCTGTTGTGACGCTAATTGTGGATTTTTGTTCACAGTGGTGTGCAGGAAAGGTCTGGACAGCACAACGTTGGCCATTCATGATAAGGAGATTTACTGCAAGTCATGCTATGGGAAGAAGTACGGGCCAAAGGGCTATGGTTATGGTCAGGGTGCTGGAACACTCAACATGGACCGGGGAGAGAGGCTCGGGATCAAACCAGAAGAGTACGTATTTCCTGCCATTTACCAGACGCTCTTATCCAAAGCGACCTTCTATCAGTAGTTACAGGGACAGTCCTGATTACTGCTTTGCACACTCTTGGCATTCTCTCGATGAGCTTCAAGAGGTCGTCACCTGAAATGGTTTTCCAACAGTCTTGAAGGAGTTCCCAGAGGTGTTTATCACTTGTTGGCCCCTTTGCCTTCACTCTGTGGTCCAGCTCACCCCAAACCATCTCGATTGGGTTCAGGTCCGGTGACTGTGGAGGCCAGGTCTCCACTTTTTGTTAAGTACATAACTCCACATGTGTTCATTCGTAGTTTTGATGCCTTCAGTGAGAATCTACCAATGTAAATGGTCATGAAAGAAATGATCAAGAAAGACCTTCTCCTGAATGAGACTTTTGGCCTGTGCTGTATATAAACCAGAACGTCAGTGTCCAAATCATGTCATTCTCCTGGTTTCTAGCCGAGTGTGTTATCCACGCCTTTCACGACTTACAGGACGTAATGAATGGAAGCATAATCAAGCTTGCATACATGCATCATGGCTGTGAATGACACAGTAATTTTAATGCGTTATTCATTTTCTGGGGTGGGATGAGTGTGTGTGACATAAGTCTCTAATCGTTTTGAAAAGCCAGAATTTCGATCTGGTACGAGAAATGGAAACTAGTCAAGAACATCGGCAATCAGTGATGGCCACAAATCGGCTGCGAGCCCTGTTCCGAACGTGGACGCAGACCACTGCTCCTTAAAGACCCGCGGTCCGGGCCTGGGAATGCCATGTGAGCCCCGTGGCCTGCAGCCTCATCCACTGCCTGTTTACTGCCGGAGCCCGGCGTCAGGTGGTCGCGGTTATGAAAGAGGCCTTTATGAAAGAGCAGCTCCTGATCAGCGCTGTTGACCCACGTCTCTGTCATCACTGGCCCAGCACAAAGCGCTCCATTTAGGGGCCTGGGGCCGAACGCTTCTCCCCTTTGTTTGGCTCAGCTGAAGGTCCCAGGCACCCGTCATGGTGGAGGCTGGATGATGAGCTCCATCCAGTTCTGTATTAATGTAGAAGATGAACTTTTCCTGCAAGCTGTTGCAGATGTTTTGTGCAGAACAAAGAATGCGTAGTTATCCGATAAGGAATTAAATTTAAAAACAACGCATCATTTTCCTGTTCTGGTTACAATTCTAACTCGTGGCTCGACGTGTTCAAGGTGTACAACTCTAGAAACCTATTTAGAAAAAAGGGTGAAGTTACATCAAGTTCCTTTTCATTATTTGCTGAATTTCAGATGATCAGATCAATCAAATCCCAACAGCCAATAAAACCTTTTCCTCTCGTCTTACGTTTAGGGTCTAGTGAAAAACATGATTCTTGTAGATGCCGTCAAATATAGTATTTTTGACGAGTGTTTTAATCCGTTTTGAACATCCGTTCGGTGTTTCAGTGATTTTTGCATTTTTAAATTTTCTCTTGTAGGACCCAGAGGCACCGACCCACAACCAACCCCAACCCGTCCAAGTTTGCCCAGAAGTTTGGAGGTTCAGAGAAGTGTGCCCGTTGTGGGGAGTCGGTGTACGCTGCAGAGAAGGTGATGGGAGCAGGCAAGGTGGGTCTGACTCATTAATCCTGGATTTCACTGCTGGTATACAGTCGTAGCCAAACATTTTAAGTGGCACAAATACTGGTTTTCACAAAGTTTGCTATTTCCATTTTTATTATGGCAATTTGTATGTACTGCAGAATGTTATGAATTGCAAAGTCCCTATTTTCCATGAAAATGAACTTAATCCCAAAAAAACCCCAAACATTTCCAGTGATTTTCAGCCCTGCCACAAAAGGACCTGCTGAGATCATTTCAGTGATCCTCTCATTAACACAAGTAAGAGTGTTGATGAGCTCAAGGCTGGAGATCATTCTGTCCTGCTGACCGAGTTAGAATAGCAGACTGGGGACTTTAAAAGGAGGGTGATGCTTGAAATGATTGTTCTTCCTCTGTTAACCATGGTTACCTGCAGTCATCATTGTGTTACATAAAAAGTGCTTAACAGGTAAGAATATTGCTGCTACTAAGTTTGCACCTTCAAGTTGAGAAGTTCATGTGTTGTGAAGAAGCCTTCAGGGCGCCCAAGAAAGTCCAGCAAGTGTCAGGACCGTCTGCTAAAGATGATTCAGCTGCGGGATCGGGGTGCCACCAGTGTAGAGTTTGCTCAGGATTGGCAGCAGGCAAGCGTGAGGACAACTGCACGCACAGTGAGGCAAAGACTTCAGGATGGCCTGGTGTCAAGAACGGCAGCAAAAAAACCGCTTCTGATATCCTGCAAAAAGTACAGGGATTGGCCTGCTGAGGACTGGGGTAAATAAAGAATAAAGAATCATACCAAAACATCCTCTGACAGCAACTTCCATCCAAGAACAGTTTGGTGAAGAACAATGCCTTCTAGCATGATGGAGCACTGTGCCATAAGGCCAAAGTGAGAACTAAGTGGCTTGGGGAACAAAATATTGACATTTTGGGTCCATGGCCAGGAAACTCCCCGGAACTTAATATAATTAAGAACTTGTGGTCAATCCTCAAGAGGCGAGTAGACAAACAAAAACCCACAAGTTCTGACAAACTCTTAAGTACTGATTATGCAGGAATGCCATCAGTCAGAATTTGGTCCAGAAGTTGATTGACAGCATGTCAGGGCGAATTGCCGAGGTTTTATAACTTGTAATTATATTTCAATACACCGTAGAAATGACTGACTACGCACTGAAGCAGCAAACCTTGTGAAAACCAGTATTTGTGTCATCCACAAAACTTTTGGCCATGTGCTCACATGCTGATGTCATTTGCCATTAACCAGAAATGAAGAAAAGTTTATACAGAAAGAACCAAATCAAGTTCTTTTTCTGTCATTTCCTCAGCCATGGCATAAGAACTGCTTCAGATGTGCCAAGTGTGGAAAGAGCCTGGAGTCTACGACCCAGACAGAGAAAGAGGGAGAGATCTACTGCAAAGGTGAGGCCTGATCTCTGTTGTGAATAGCAAAATATCTGCTGAAAATCTGTCGGGTCGCCGCCATTTTCCCATCTGCATAATTTATTACCAGCATGCTCGTAACCCTGCACACTCATTTCAGATGTGTTACGGGCTATATTTTTCCATAAATCTCTGTACACAGGTCCCGAAGATAATTTTCAGATTCATTTGTTTCAGAAAATTAAAACTGGTACAAAACAATCCATCACTAAACCTACACAGTCCCAAGCTCAACGTGAACAAGACGGAAATGCTGGCATATGTTTGAAAAGCTGAAGATGTGATGGCATGTGTTCCCTCCAGGCTGGCAGGAAAGATGGTTCTGATTAGCATGCTGACGTTTACGTTTTAGGGTGTGGTCCCAGTGGGTTATAGATGCGATTTTTGCACACCAGTCAAAATGGCTGCTTTTTCTAATCCTTTTTGAACAGGGCTTTACAGAGGCAAAACAGACATTAAGAGGCAAAAATGCCCCAAGAAATCTCTAAAATGCCCATAAAACGTATTAAACGCAAATACACGGCTCAGAAAAACAAAGGGAACACTTAAACAGCACAATGTAGCTCCAAGTCAATCACACATCTGTGAAATCAAACTGTTCACCGAGGAAGCAACACTGATTGACAATCAATTTCACATGCTGTTGTTCAAATGTGCTACGCAAAGAACTAAGTATTTAATAAGAATGTTTCATTTGTTCAGATCTAGGATTTCTTGTTTTTTTGTTCCCTTTCGTTTTTGAGCAATGACATACAGTACAGGCCTAGAGTTTGGACACACCTTCTCATTCAATGCGTTTTTCTTTATTTTCGTGACCATTTACGTTGGTAGATTCTCACTGAAGGCATCAAAACTATGAATGAACACATGTGGAGTTATGTACTTAAAACATGTTTAATGTTCTAGTTTCTTCAAAATACCCCCCTTTGCTCTGATTACTGCTTAACACACTCTTGGCATTCTCTCGATGAGCTTCAAGAGGTCGTCACCTGAAATGGTTTTACATCAGTCTTGAAGGAGTTCCCAGAGGTGTTTAGCACTTGCTGGGGTCCAGCTCACCCCAAACCATCTCGATTGGGTTCAGGTCCGGTGACTGTGGAGGCCAGGTCTCCACTTTTTGTTAAGTACATAACTCCACATGTGTTCATTCATAGTTTTGATGCCTTCAGTGAGAATCTACCAATGTAAATGGTCATGAAAATAAAGAAAACACATCGAATGAGAAGGTGTGTCCAAACGTTTGGCCTGTACTGTACTTCTCTTTGGAACAGCTTATGCTTTATTGTATTTAATCACAAATTAAGAATACCATCTTAATATTTGTATTAATTTATTAAGTTGGTGCTGCACTGGTGAGTACTGAAGTGGCATGGTTTGTTTCCTCAGCATGTTACGCCAAGAACTTTGGACCCAAAGGTTTTGGATACGGCCAGGGAGCAGGTGCGCTGGTTCACGCCCAATGACGACCACACGCCCACCAGGACCGCCTCTCACCCGTGCCTTTTTACATTTCGAACACTGTGAAACCTATTTTGGATTTGGCTTTGATATTTTGGAATGTTGGATGAATAATAATAAAGCTCAAAAGCTCTTATTCTTAAACTTATTTCTGGTTTGCGAGCTTGAGTTTAATTTCCTGTAGCGGATACATAAAATAAAAGGCTTGTGACGTTCCACATTTGAACATTTTTTATTAAAGCCATTAAAACTGAACCATGCCCAATATGTTTACATCTGAAGCAGAGTTACAGTGACGTTCCTTATGAAGCTGGAGAGGCACTCTTCACTGTCCTGTGCTTTTCTCTCGTGGTGGCTCTGGGGAGGGAGGGGAAAACGAAGCTGTCTGCTGGAAGATCCGCTGAACCTTTCCGTAGGGCAGGTCTTTCAAAGGTACGCTTCAGATTAGTTTTACTTGTACGCGTGTCCAGCTGGAGAAGGGACAACGAGAGGAAACGCCTGCTGGGAAATGACACGATGTCCATTGTTGAAGGGTGACTGACGAGTTACTTTAAACTGACCATCTAGAATAAGAATGAAATATGCGTAGAGAATAGAGAGGTGAGGGAAGGGGTGTATTTCCTATGCCTCGTGGCTCCTGCTTTACAGTTTGTACATCCAGTGATAATTTAGAAAATCCCAGCAATATGACGTATATAAAAGAAACCAATCCTTCCGACTTAACAAGTATGGAACATTCAAATATTTTACACCTGGGATTACTGATAGATATCTGGCACCTGCAGACCATTTAGGACTTGCACTAAAAGATACGCACAGGATCTAAAATTAAAACTTAACTGAAATTGAACCAAAAAAAAAAAAAAATACATACTTGCAAAATACTGAACATTCACTATTTACAGACACAGGGCTCACTGGGCTGCTGTTGGGGAGGATGGATGGCGGAATGGTGCTCAACAGTATGGCAACAGCCCAACGTCCAGGCATCTCACATGCGGTTAAAATGATCTATAGACAGTTGTGTTGGACATCACTAAAAGCTACAGTCATACACTTGTATAATAAGTCATCTTTTTTCACCTTTCTTTTGGGAAGATGAAATGATTGGGAGTGGGGGGGGGATGAGCAGCTTCTACTAACACTGAGAAGAGTAAAAAAAAAAAAAAAAAAAGTGAGGGGAAAAAAAATTAAGATCTATGTACAGATGCACATTCTTTACATTTCAGTTCGTTCGCCGGTTGCTGCTGCAGAGTCCAAATCCATGACAGGACGAGGGGAAGGACAAAAAAAAAAAAAAAAAAGTGTTCTCGTGACGTCCCCGTCCTTTAATCTCTCTGCAAACACGAAAAGGTGTTTTCTCGGAAACAGGCGCCAACTGAGCTTCAGATTCCTCTTCAGTAACAGCAAGATGAGCCCAAAGGTGATCAGTGCATTAATCAGGCAGACAAAAACAAAATACAAAATGGGGAAGAAAAAAATAAGTTGCGGAATGTTTCCCCCCTGTAAACAACCATCTCAGACCATTCTATGAAGAGACTACAGTTACAAATGCATCCTATGAAACTCCTTTCGCCTGTGAAATAGAGAATTACTTAGGTCTAAGTTTCTAAAACTATGCATATATATTAATAAATATAAATGTACATGTCACCGTTCTCTCTAAATTCTGTGTTCACCATGTTACTGCTGAGAAGTTCAATTAAAAATAGGAAAAAAAAAAAAACAAAGAAAATAAAAAAAAAAAGACATCTTGTAAAACAACCATATGGTACCATAATAAATCAACTTTACATAGCAATCTATAAATAGTTTTTTAAAAAATAAATATGCTTGCATCACATTATGAGCAGGAGTGAGCTCCGACTGACATCTTTTTCTGAGGCCCTGTGTCAGTGACGATTGAGAACAGCTAACGGTATACAAAGAAAATCAACTTTCTAATGTCACCACACCCATTGGGCAGTGCAGTGGGCTTCGGGACACCCTCACCAAAAGGGCTCAACCACGGCCAGGGGCTGGGACACAGAAACCATTCCTTATAAAATCTTCCATGGTGAGCAGGATTCCAAGTCATCCAAGTTGATTGAAACGATAAAAGAAATCCCATAGGGCTAAACAAAAACACAATGGGTGTGGGAGGCAAGAAATGGACCAATATAAATGATAATAATAATAATAATAAGCATTTCATACTGCATGTGTTTGGGGTTGTTTGACTGCAGTACTGAAAAAGCAGATCCCTTTAGTGATTCTGTCACCTCCTCCTTTCTTCTCCATCTGCCCTGCCGCCCTTCGCCCAAGCACTGGAGGCACTGTCCAAAGCAGCAGGAATGGGGGTGGTGAGGATAAAAACAACATGGCTCCCGCTCGGGTACGTGGCTGGCGGCAGCAGCGGTGGCAACAGCATGCTAGTTCTGGCTGTGAACTCGAGTCTTGCCAGGGTGAAAGTGATGGTTCGGGCAGGCAAGTGCCCCCCCACCTGCTCCGAATCAGCCTTACTCCGATATGAACTTCAGGAAATGTAGACAACAAAAATGGAACAAAAGGGAAAAGTACCTCCCCTCCTTACTCCTGACCGAAAAAAAAAGAACTCATCCATTTCTTGAACCTCTTGACAGTCGTGCTAGACCAGCTGGTAGCCTGAGCCAGACGTCTGGTCATACTCTATTGTGTACTGCGTGGTCCAGTCCACAGCCACCGGCCGCATCAGGCCACAGCAGCGGATCTCAAAGAAGTCTATGAGGTTCCTCACACACCCGTGGCTGAAGACACACAGAACAGAAAGAATTCATTCATGGTCAGACATGTATAAATCAAAAAAGTATTAAATACTGATCCAAGCAAATAATCACTTGCTCAAGACTGATGTATTCTGCACTAACATATGGTGAAAAAAATACTGAAATACAGAACTGTAGACTGGATGTGGCAGAAAAAGTAATGCCACAGCTTTCCCTGCACAGACGTCACTGGGGTATGTCTTTGTAATGGATTTGCTTAGAGTTAGAATAAGGGAAACATTAGCCAATATATTCAGATGTATGCACTACCACTACCAATCAAAAGTTGTGTGCAACTTAGAAATGTCCTTGATTTTTTTTGTCCTTGAATATCCTTGATATTTTTTCCATTAAACTGAACATCATATTGATGAAAATTGATGGTTGGAAATGTCTGATAATGGAATGATAATGGAATATCTACATATAGAGGGGAACCTCAGCAACAATTTGTCTAGACTTCTCATGGAACACTATCTTCATTAATGCAAATCTATCACTTTAGAAGCTTCATTGATTATTAGACTATTTCTTATTCACTGTGTAATATTTTAATGTAATTGTAAGGAAAATTAAAACACAGCATGGGGTGAACACTTGTTGTGCAGGTTGCCAACTTTTCAGTTTGAGACATCACATCTCCCCAGCACTGTCACGCACACTTATTTGTAGTAAACTTGTTTACACCAAAAGGCGTCTCCTCATGTGTAATATTTGTCCAACCAAATTGCTTGATTTATGGTTGCCCTCCCATTACGCTACAAGTGAACGTGCCCTGTAAGTTCCACTCACTTGAAGGGGCTCTCAATGGACGTTGCTGTGACTTTAAAGTGCTTGTATCTCCTGGCGTTCATCCTCTCATTTGTTGTGATTCCAAGACCAGCAATCTGGCAAAAAGAAATCAATAGAATACATAACCATACCCCTCTACACATAAATAAGGAAGAATATGGGTTTCCACAAAGTGTAGAGCTCAGAGCATTTAGTAGTCACTGACCTGATATAACTGACACATGATTAGTACCGCCACCCACATAAAGTGGAAGATGCTGTTGAGGAACATCCAAAACATCCATGGAGAGCAGGAGGCGATCTGGGTGAGGTAGATCCAGAAGCCATCCTTAGCATAGTTGGTGGCACAATGGATCCTCCAGTCTGAGGGGAAAAATGAACAGAGTTAGAATTACACAGGTCAATATAATGCTCAAAACTTAATGTTTGGTTTGATAGTTTGGGTAGATCTAAGGTAAGTATGTCTGATTAATAAATTTCACCATTTAAGTGGAAGTTGTATTTTATATATAAACATACTCATTTCATACTCAATTCATTAAGTTTCTTTAGCTTATTCATCTTGGTATGTATCTCTGAAGGCAATGGTTTGCCTGCTTGGATGCACATCACAAAGTGCCATGACATTTTTGACACTTGCATGCTTGATTAACTGCTTACTGCAAACTCTAACTCTAAAGCACCACCTAGGTAAGAAGACCCAGCCCTGATTTAAAACATTAGTATTCTTTTTCTTGGCAACACTTCACATTAGACAGTTGTTGTTACATGTAACTATGTCATTAAGAACAGAGTAATTTCATATGTAGTTACTTGGAATTACACTGTGAATTATCCACTTACTTAATCAAATAATACAATAGGAGTTAATTAAATTTAAACACATTTAATTCTTCTAATCCACTAACTCCACCACAAATCACACAGTCCTTAAAATTGACATGCAAGAACCCACAATATGTGTACTGGGAAGTATTTCTCATATTTCTAATATTACCTCATGTTCCACTGTCTAAATGCATGGAATCACATTGTAATTACAAGTAATTACACATGATTTAACACTATAATTTAACACTACAATTACATTTAAAATCAGGTGTGTAAAGCGTTACCTATATTTTCCAGAAATGCTAACTATAGGAACAGCCCCCTGCTGTCTTGCTCAGTGACGCCATGACAGTAAGCAAGATTTGAACCTTTTTTTTTTTTACCCACTAAACTACAAGCATTTAAATGCCTAAAAGATTCAACGCCAATGGCGACTGAAGCAAATAGGAGCAGGAACATTTAACCGAGAGACATCTGTACGTACAGCAGATGCAGCCGTATATCATCCAGCATATCATGCACAGCAGGAAGAACAGGTATCCCATGAAGTAACGGTGATTTCCGCTTCCTATGCAGAGGGAAAGGAGGACGAACAAAGAACAGGGTTGATTTAAGTCTAGTCTCTCCACATTCTCTAACATCCTGCTCTGGTCCCTCACATGCATCAGAAGAAGCACATGATAGTTCTTCCTCTCATGCAGAAGACTTGAACTTGGGCTCAGGCTCATACTGTAGAATTATGTACTTGGCTAGTTGCAGTTGTGTTGGGGGACCAAACGGGTATGCATCTGCAGAAATCTCTGTTTGCTAACATGATCACATTTATTGAAAAGGGTTCTTTTTGAAAGGATTTTTTTTATTGCCTTGTAGTCATGAGATGCTCTGACGACCCATTGAGACATTGCTGAGTTTTTTTCTGAAAAAAAAAAAAAAGACAGACCTGTATAGCCTCTCAATTAATCTTCCTTCATGAACAGAGCATGGCTTATGGCTTCTTACCTATTCACCTTTCTGCTTTGTGTTCTTTCCCTTTGCCACCTGGCCTAACAATTCCCTGGCATTCCCATGGGAGAGGCCAGTCTAGTTACTGTCTGAGCTAATCTCAGTTCTTGGAGACCTCAGGGACAAGTGTAAACCTGCAGTGAGTCCTCATTACGTCTGTTGACTAAATGCAGGTGGAGGGTACCCACAAATCCCCCTTTGTTTAATATTGACAAACGACTGTATAGACATTGGGTGCCATGCAAATGTAGCTCTCAGGATATTGTTACCACTAGGCAATACGAATCACCTCATGCTCAGACCGAGATCTGGCCGAACTACATGTTGAGAATGACTTACCAACACAGTTGCCCACCCAAGGACAGTGGTGGTCAAATTTGGCAATGCAGCGGTTGCACACAGCGCAGTGTTTAGAGCGAATGGGCTTCCGTATCTGCAGGATAAAACATCACCATGAAGTGCTTCAATTTCTCACAGACATGCAAATTTTTTTTGAAAACTCATGGTTTGCCACAGCTGATAAAGTTTATAATATTCAAACAAGGTTGACTAGACAGAACAGTTGCCAATTCAATACCAAATTATGCCATCTAAGAGGAAGAGAACGTTTTGACACTTTGAAGTGAGTTTATCTCGCAGGGAAGAAGTAGATGCTTACCAAACAGGTGCTGCAGAATATGCTGAGGTCCAAGCTGCCCGTCTCTGCCAGTTCAACAATCGTCTAGAGGGAGATAGAGAGAAAAGAAGCCAGGGCTGACTAACGTATTGTCTCCAACTAAAAAGAAGGGCTCATTTTTGTTACATCTATTGGTTCTGTAAGGTTACTGTGCTCTGATTGGTCCTTAGTCTGGAAAGGGGTGGTTCTGTATATTTGGATTAGAGTGCAATTCTTATTATGGGTACAGTGCATTCAGATCATCAGAGATAAGCATATCATACTCTAACCATTTCCCCACCAAAGAAATTGGCCTCAAAATACTTTTTTGAGCTAACATGGTACATTTAAAAAGAAGATTTCTCATCCTCATCCTTTCTGGGTAATCTGTGGTCAGCAGAGCAGTTACACACAGTAGATGTTCTCATTAGTGCTTCTGAACATGGTCGAGGTGGCCATTTATAGAACTGACAACAATAAGCTGATCAGGCAGCAGGCCATTACTGTCATTTATCTTGCTCTGGTGATTGCTAATGAGGGGTTTGCAGAGAGAAAAACTGAGACACTCATTGGTTGTGTAGCAAAGAGTCTGCACTCAAGATCATGTCAGATGGCCATACTCACCTTTTTCTTCTGCTCCTCAGAGGCTTTGATGATCCCCGGGTCGGATTTCCAAGATTTGCCAAAGTTGTAGAACAGCGCTACACTGTTCAGCAGGAAAGGCAGGTGGATGGTTACCACTGGAAGATGTGGGACATGCTAAGGAAATGACTTGAGGTGACAAACACAAGTAGCAGCTTGCCTAACTTAAAGTAAAAAGCAGATACAATAAGCATTTCATAAAAGATCTGAACGTTCTAATTTCCAGTAACCCAGAGTAACTGGAAAGTCACTGGTGAATTTAAACTTTGGTAAGTTCCACAGAAAAAAGCCAGAACAGACAACAGTGAACATGCTAAATCTTCAAACAGGGATTTAGAATCAGCGACAGATGACAATGAACATCAATGACTCACAAACAACATGAAAATAATGCTAAACAACAAAGTAGACAAGTTTGAACCAAATACTAAAACAAATAATATTAACAGTAGGAAGTGTTCAAAGGAAGGAGGACAGTAGGAAGGGTTCATTGTTTGGTGAGACTTGGCTGATCTGATCAGCAGCTCATCATGTGAAGAGGGTGTGGTGTTGGAATTCAATAAATTATGGTCAAGAAATCACTGCCTCTGAAACCTAAAGGTATTTTTGTAGAGTTCTCTTATTTGCTTCTAGAGGTGAATGTGTAGTTGAACTCTTTCAGTTCTGTGCAATTCTGGTCAGACACTTTAAACAACAGCATCTTGCGGCAATCAGTGGGTTCATAAAAGAGAAAATTCCTCAAAAAAAAAAAAAAAACTCATCAGACCCACAGAACTTGAGTTCACTTATTAAAACGACTCCCTGTTCACCTCCAAATCAGATGGGAACAATGGTCACAAGCCCACAGGCCTTCAATAAACAGCTGCATTGGTACGTAAGGCAGGAATGTGGAAACGTCAGGAGTCCGTTAACAAGATCCGCACTGTTGCAGAGACAAAGTATCCTGTGCTGGCTGCAGCTCTGCAGACACAGGTTGCATCTCTCACAGCAACAGGCATGTGGGCTCCTTCTCAGAATGACTCACCCCACTGCTGTCGGGTTATTTATACTTTCAGAGAAGTACCCCACGATCCAAACTTATATATATATATACATGCACACTTTATTGAAGCCAATAAATCAAAATGCTGTTGTGCTAACAGAAGCCGCCAGGGTAGTCGGTGGATACTACTAAAAAGATGTGGACAGTCTATTCCTTAAGGCAGTCCATAGAGTTAGTGCTCTAGACTGTAGTTGTCCTTTTTGTTGCTTGGTGGAGCAGGAGCGTTCTCTCCCCCAGACGACTGACTCGCTTTTAGATACAGACCCACAGAGGATAATGAGCATTATTGTCTGTCTCGGTCACCTCAGAACATAGCCCAGACACACAAGAGGGTTCTGAGCATCCTGGTTGTTATTTCAGAGCACTTCACACCTGCACATACACCTACATAAGTAAATCACTATTCTAATGATCACTATTCTATCAGATTAGTGATAGTCCGTGTACAGAGATAACTAGGAGTTGTTATAGAGGAGAATTATCCAAAATGTTATGATAAACACATTCCTATGCAGTGACACAAAGTTATGCTGTATTTCTGCTTGGCACATCTGGCAAATGTTCATAGGTGTGAATTTTATTAGAATTCACTGAGGTTGTGTGGGCCACCCCTTTACATGAATGGATGGACCTAAATAAAAAAAAAATAAAAAAATGATGATTTAGCTTTAAAAGGTTTTAAAAGGCATTCAGTGGCCACTGAGCAAAGCAACGTCACTGCTCCCCCGACGCATTTCATTCTGTGCATCGTGTGCTGTGCTGTGTTTCACAATGACATCAACTATCACTTCACTTTCACACACAGACATATAGTTCAGTTAAAATTGTGATCCAATGTTCAGGAAATGTCCTGGGAGAGGCAACACAGAGCTGCTGCTACTGATGCACCTGGGACTGTGTGACTCATTTCCTGCACCTCTGTCTATCTGTAACAACTTCACAGCATGCCACATCCTGGTCTTTCCATGGCTTCTCTGTTACGCCCAAACCTTGTTTAGGTCTCAAATCTCAGGGTGTTGCACATTTTGGGCTCTTCCCCTGCCATGTAATTAAGCCTGGGAGTAGTAGAGATGTGGAGGAGTGATAGAGGTGGAGAGGAAGGTCTGACTGAGGAAACAGATGGTCACTTTGAACTGAAAGACTACAGTGATATAATGATATATGCTATAATCCATTAAATAGTCAATTTATGACATGTCTTGTAAATGGAAAAAAAAAATCATAATAAATAAAAAAAAAAAAGACACCAGCTTACATTTGAGAGTAAAACGTCTCAAGAATAAATATCAGTGTGTCATGTAAATAAGGTAGCTTTCTGTCACAAGGGAGACTGTGACCAGCCCTCAAATGTTAAATTACAGAGCATTCTGGGTAACGAATGTGGAACAGATGGAAGGGAGGCTGCCCATCTGCCTGCTCCATGGGACTCTAACTTTACAGTGCTGAGTACGTCTGACTCACAAGTCCACTGGCCAATAATGGCAAATTATTTCTTTCAATTTAAGACATAAGAAAAAAAGCTCTACAGCAAGCTAGGTGGTAATCTTGATCAAAAAAGGATATCATTCCAGAACCAGTAGAACCAAGTGATGTACATCCAGAACTTGGTGGCCAGATAGATACCCAGGGGAAGGGCACTGTGCATGGAGTGGTCAAAGAAGGACCTGAGAGGGAGAAAGATGATGTATTTAAATAAACTTCAATAGTCCTTCTTATATGAGAAAGCATGAGAGAACAAGAGTACATTATTATATCTGAATGTCTAATGAATCATTCATAACATTATAATAAACAATACAAATGGCAAAGTTATACAGCAGTCAATCCTGGCAAGATGAGCCAGCTAGCTAGTCCAGCCACTTTAAACCTGGAAGAATTGGGAGGTCAAAGTGAGCCCCCTGGTGGAGCCCAGTCTAAATTATTGCAGAGAATGACTATGTAACAATGACTATAGGAAGCCAATCATGTAGTGCATGACTTTGTTGCTAAGTAACGATGGCAGTTAGGGGAATGTGTGTGTGTGTGTGTGTGTGTGTGTGTGTGTGTGTGTGCGTGTGTGTATGTATATATATATATAAAAGGCACTGGGCAGCTATTTTAGCAGAGGCATTAAGACACAGTGTGCAGGAATGAGGCCATCTCTTACAAGCAGAAAGCCAGAGTCAAGCTAGACAAACACACCAGCTCCCCAGTGACTAAAAGCACTCTAAAGAGAGCTACTAGTGTTTTTTAAAACATAATTAAGCAAATAATGTGGTCTTTACCATGCTATGTTGATTGGTTACTGTAAATAAGCCAATGCTGATTTATGGGGGTGGAGGAAGTGTGTGTGTGTGTGTGTGTGTGTGTGAGAAACGTACTTGGAAAGGAACTGCACGGCGACCCAAACTCCTCCATACATCAGCCCCTTGATGAGCCATGAGTCGATGTCCAGGTCTGCTATGAAGCCCACCAGCCAGATAACCACAAATGGGGTCCCTAACATCACCTTCTGCCTGAACTCCTGAAGACGGCGGAAAGAAAAAATCTCAGATGTGTATCCTGTTTGTCTTGTGTCATACCTGAACACACCTTGTTATTCACACAACTCTTTCTAAAGTACCATGGATACTATGGAGAGAGAAAAATAGCCCCATTTTACTTGGAGTAGGCTTCATTTCTAACTAATATTTGCTTATTAGTTTAAAAATAGCCTCTACATGTATACTCCATTATATAAATACTTTGGCATACACATGTCATTTCATCTAAAATAAGAGAAGGTACAGTGCATCCAGAAAGTATTCACGGCCATATTCCAAAACGGATTAAATTCTTTGTTTTCATTTACAGAATTTATCAGACGCCCTTTTCCAGAGCGACTTACAATCAGTAGTTACAGGGACAGTCCCCCCCTGGAGCAACTTAGGGTTAAGTGTCTTGCTCAGGGGCGCAATGGTAGAAGGTGGGGTTTGAACCTGGGTTCATAGGCCAGTGTGTTATCCACTAGGCTATAACCACCCTGGTAATTTCCCTCGTAATTCTACACACAACACCCTTGACAACATGAAAAAAAAAAAAAAACTGAGACAGCACATGTGCATATTCACAGCCTTTGCCATAAAGCTCCAAATGGAGCTGAAAATTGAAACAGATGCATCCTGTTTCCCCTGATCATCCTTGAGCCATGGAAGCCACTCCTTATTAAAAAGGCACATGAACGACTCTCAGACCAGGTAAAACAAAATTCTCTGGTGTGATGAAACAAAGATTGAACTCCAATCTTTGATGGAATGCCAGGCGTCATGTTTGAAGGAAACCAAACATCGCTCATCACCAGGCCAATACCATCACTACGGTGAAGCATGGTGGTGGCAGCATCATGCTGTGGGGATGTTTTTTTATCTGCAGGAACTGGGAGACTAGTCAGGATAGAGGGAAAGATGACTGGATGAAACCCTGCCCCAGAGCGCTTTAGAATTCAGCAGGACAACGACCGTAAGCACACAGGGAGTGGATCAAAGGAGTGGCTTCAGGATATCTCTGTGAATGTCTTTGAGTGGCCGAGCCAGAGCCCAGACTTGATTCAGATTCAAGAGAACATCTCTGAGAGATCTAAAAATTACTTTATATTGACGCTTCGAATTCCAACCTGATGGAGCTTGAAAAGTGCTGCAAAGAGGAATGAGCAAAAAACGGCCAAGGAAAATGTGTGCCAAGCTTGAAGGAATCATACTCAATAAGACTGGAGGCTGTATTTGCTGCCAAAGTTACATAAAAAAAGTATTGAGCAAAGGCTGTGAATTCTTATGTGATTTCTCAGCCAAAACCTCAAGTAACCCTCTTTAAAATTGTCATTATGGTGTGTTGTGTGTAGAATTCTGAGCAATTAAATGCATTTAATCCATTTTGGAATAAGACTGTAATATACCAAAAGTTGGAAAAAGTGATGCACTGTGAAAAGAGAATAGTTTGGTTAAATACAGTATTATTACAGGATTGTGGCCCCATTATATCAAGAGGCTTTTTGAAAATGTATTTCATTTAAATGCTAACTTTTAAGCTTCTGTTAATGTCACATTATGTAGCACTTTCAGGTAACAACACTGTTTACAGCAAGTGTATTTGTAACTGGGAAACTGGAGTGTACCTTGTCCATTTTAAGTCTCTTCAGGTAGGATGGGCTGTCATAGCCCTTAGCCTGCCGGGCCTCTTGTAAGTGGTTGATCATCCAGACATTTTTTCTCTGCTTAGCTAAATCCAATGGCGTTTCCCCCTGTGTTAGCCACACACATGCATTCTCATAACTACGGCTGAATAAAAACGTGACACTTCACAATAGTTTAGACACACCTGTGATCCATGTAAAGGTCCCCTGACATGATTCTTTTTTTTTTTTTTTGCTTATATATAGGTCTTAGTGGTTCTCTTAATACCGTATCTGAATTCTCTTTCAGAAATTCAGCCGTGGTGCAAAATTCCAGCCACTTTTAGCCAGTCTCACAATGAGATCTCCCCAGGATGCGCCATTTCAGTGTCTGTAGCTTTTAATGCTAATGAGGAAATTACATTATCAACATCATTCACCAACCACAACGTTTACCACAGTGAGGAAGTCAAACCTGCATTTTTCAGACAAAATTAAATTAACCCATTGGTTCTTCAGGGTCTTGACTGACAGAACTAAATAATAAAAAAATTGTGCTCTTTTTTTACATCCAATCACAGAGCAACTACAATGCTTCGCTCATTTAGAAACCATGACAGTCGGTGGAGTTCTTTTTTTTTTTTTATGGGAAAGGGTGAAAAATTCTCTGGGCGGGCAAAGCATGAAAAGGGGGAGGTAACCATTCCCCTTGTGACGACATAAGAGAAGAAATTCCAGACCCGACCGTCTGAGCTGCCGCTCTCTAAATGGTGAAGAAGAATGACTCTTTATACATATCACAATTTCTAGCCACTGCAGGACCATAGTCAGGTTAGGGGAACTAGTATAAATGTTAAATAACCTCACAAAGTGACATTTTCATGTCATGGGACCTTTAAGCAGGGAAAGAAACAGACTCATATATCTAAAAATTAACGGCACATGGTAATTACACTGCGATTTAAATCAAGTTGAATTAGGAAATCTGTTACTATCCTGTACCTTGATATTCTGGGCGTCCACGTTGGCATTGGCGTCCAGGAGCAGGCTGATAACAGTGGTGTTGCCGGCCAGAACGGCCCAATGTAGAGCTGTGTTTTTGTGATATTTATCCCCAAGATTCACAGACACATTAAAGGTCAACAGCAGGCGAGTGGGGTCCACACTTTACCAAACAAACATACACACCAGGTCAGAGTGCACACAAGACCTCTGTTATGTGTATTTTCAGTTCAGAAACTCCACAGCCAACAGACCACTGCACCATCTACACCTTCGAGTTAATCACGGCATATCAGTTAATTTTGCCCCGTGTCAAAACAGAAAGTCCTGTTCCACCTGTCCTCTCTCATTTCTTGCCAGTCAAGGATTTAACCATTTTCTAGATCTCAGTGTCGACCTTGTGTCTCTGCATCTTTGATTAACCATTTCAGGGTTGCTAAAGGTTTCAAGTTAAAGCCAGATTTCATATTCACACTGGTTAAAAGTAGAAAGGATTCAAAACAAACACTGTAACATGTTGCCTCTGTTTTCATTGCTCTTATTAAACTGGCTTGAGTGTTGTGTAAAAAGTGTTGATACTTTATGGCCTTAAAATCTCTAGAAACTTTGTACATTGTTCAATGCAAGATTTGAGCTCTTAGTAAATAACTATTACATCCATCTCTTCACAATACAGCAGTGGGAATGTAACAAGTAGCATAAAGCATATGCACACAGAAAGAAAACATGTGGTTTTGTACTGCCACTAGATTTCAAACCTGTGTGTCCTGTATGCTGCCCACATGAGAGGAGTCATGCCATTTTGATCCATCATGTCAACATCCTGAGAGTGTGAAAAAAAGAGAAAAAAAAAATCAAATAGATTTAGAAAAAAAAGCCCATGGAATTTCAATACACATCAACACACATCATTAACACCACCATATACCACCCTCTGGTAACCTGACCCCTCAATCACACAATACCAGAGATGTGCCATCTTAAGGCAGACGGGACTGGCTGTGTTTACAGTGCCTATAACATGGAGTAATGGTGGTAGAGAACTTACCTGTCCCTTGGCAATAAGGTAGGCCACAATGGAGGTGTGCCCAAACTGAGCAGCCAGGTGTACACAACTACACCCCTCTCCATCAATAAGAGAGGGGTCCGCTCCATATTTCATCAGCTGGACCACCATAGAGAGATGGCCTTGTCTGCATGGGCACAGAGAGAGAAAGAGATCAACCATCAACAGAGTGATGACCGTAATCGGGACATAATAAATACATGGATTTTAAACAGTAACTATAATAATAATAATAATAATAATCACAACATTCTTATTGTCAGGCAAAAAATCCAATCAGGCAGTGAGCCTGGTCAGAAGTGACGTATCAAGGGACACCTTTTAAAGGTCACTGAACATGTAAAGGTCATTGCAGAGCGAGTGAGACTGAGAAGGGGCTATCTGTGTCTCATACAAGCATAGTGGGGCAATACGGCCCCCTCCCAGATACCCCCACTGATAGCATCTATAATGCATGGCAGCCACGCGTCCCCCGGGGATGGAGGAGACCGGATCAGTAAAGCAGCGCAGCCCTGTTTGCAGGGTCGAGTATCTGCACTGGCTCCGGTTACCGCTTTCTCCCCGGTAATGACACTGGGATCTGTTTACACTGGGGAGGACAGGGCAGCTAGGTGTTGCCATTTATCTCAATGTGATCTAGTGCCTGCGAAAAGATTAAAGCGCACCAGGACAGGGCTGGAAACGCGAGACTACTTTCAAAACACTGGAGAGGAGACGTGCGAGATCCCATGAGGAGCTGATTAATGCATTTCTGAGCTGAAGTGGACTCCATGTGGCACAGCGTGTCTGGCTTTATGAAAGCAAGAAAACAAGAAATTCCCATGACTCAGTGCTGCACTGTACCTTGTAGCCCAGTGCAGTGGTGTAGAGTTGAGGTCGCCACCAAGCTGGTCCACTATAGCACCCTTCGATATGTAGTACCTGCAAAACACGCACTTTTACAGCTCTAATAATAGCATAATTATCTCAGCTATAATCAGATTTTACAACCGCTGCATTAAATCATTACAACGAATCTTGGGCCATTGCATTCAGAGATGTATTTATGATCAACATAAGAATTAAATACATGATCTGATTAATATCTGTGTAGAAATAACATTGAGCACTGAGAAACTGAGAGTGAAAAACAATCACTCGAGTCCTCTGTGCAAAATTCTGAAGGGCCAGTATCAAGCTGAGGCTCTTGAATGAAAAAAGTAAACATGCAAATGGAGCATGAAGAGAGGGATTCCACTGCAGAATCTCAATGAGTATTTCAGAATGAACGGAAAGATGGACGGGGGTTTGGGGGCCAACTGGTGATTATGGATTTTGTCTGATACTCACTTGACCAAGTCTATTCTGTTGTTGATGGCTGCCCAGTGCAGGAGTGTGACATTCTCTTTGTCCGGCTGACGCACATCGTATCCCGCCTCCACCAGCTCTCGGCATCGTTCAAAGATCCCGTACCTGTGCCAGGTCAGATGCCATCCTTCAGTCTTCTATAAACCTAACTCATAGATTTCATTGAAACACTTGGAAGGCAAATTAGATGATCCTGCAGCCTGAGAAAGTCCAGGAGTTTAATTTGCTGCTCTGTGAGAAGTATCACACTGAGGCTGGACTGAATTACGCTCAGCCAGAACGCTTCATAAATGTTTTCAGGTCCGCTGACAGCCGAGAGGAAATCCATGCAGGGGAAATGGGGCAGCTGATGTATTTGCTCTGGCGGAGTGGCGAGCAGGAGGAAACAAACCAAACAAATTGAGCTGCTGCAGAATCACTGTGTGATAAATTCGATGCTGGCACACGGCTCCGGCCCAGCTGCTAACAGCTCTAGGATTCCAATCGTCGTGCTAAAATGGCATTCTGCCGCAGACAAAAATATAATCATTTTATACAGGTCGTGTTTCTCCCGCATCAAAACAGTTGTTAGAAAGAGCCAATTTTGAGTTTGTGTGTGTGTGTGTGTGTATATAAAATACATAGATCTATAACATTAAGATAAATGATTCATATGAAAGATTTTCCCCATAAAATATTGTCCTCATGCTAAGACAGCATCTGGAAATAAGTTGGGATTTTAAGTGGTAGATGGGATTTCAGAAAGTCAGCCAAAACATGGCAAAAAGACACCACCGTGGTACGTCATGAGATAATAAACCTGTAAATATGTACAATGTCCTTCCAGTTTGGTCCTGACTGATTCAGTTTAAACTATAACAAGAGAATGCCATGCAATGTTCCACACTTTATGAGGAACACAAAAGGACACTCAGAGGACAATATCCAAGAACTAAACTGGGCTACGATAATCAGCCCATATAAAAAAACCTGCGAAGTTTAAACCAAAGTCCACAAGTTCTTGTTTATTTTGTATGCAATAAAAAAATTAAAACATTACTTATTTCTGGGATTCCAGGGGAAGAGAAAAAAAAGTTTCCTGTACAGAGTGGTTCTTTAGGACATGGGTCAAGGAGGACAAAAGATGTCCACGGCTTGCTGATGTATCTAGGAAAGTCTTGCACATCAATCCCACAAAGAGTGTAAATTCCCAGTGCAAAAATCCAAGTTGTTGACTTGGCCTCCAAAGTGTCCAGATTGAGTACTGTGAGAGAAACAAATTTGATCCACGGAGGCTTCTCCACTCAACAGGACTGAAAGGTTCTGCTACTAAAGTCTTGGTGCCAAATAACACAGGACTCCTCCAGAGGTCTTGTGAGGTCCACAACAGGGAAACCAAGGCAGATCGATTTTTATAGATTTTGGGTTGATAGAATATGCGCTGTTTACACTTTACACCTAACCTAATATAGTAACCCACAAGGCAAACTACAAACCAGTCCCTTGCTCATAAAAACCTTTCAATCCAGAACATTTGATCTAATTAAACACTGTTAAAAGAGTCATGTAGTGCATTAAGAATTTATAGACCAAGCTTGGTCCAGGCACATAATACTCACTGTGTGGCTTTCACAATGTCCCAGGTGCTGTAGTCGTCCACATGGCTCTTGCGTCCCACGTTCTCGCTGTAGCCATGGTTATAGTGGCTCTGGGGCTTCAGTTCCTACAGGGGGCAGTAAATATTAGGTTAGGGTTGGCGTCAGACCAGGAGACCACCAATTAGTAGCAGCCCTACTGCCACCCTCTGGGAAGTCGCTACAAGGCGGAGATGGGGCAATGGAGGGATTAAAACAGAGCACGTTTGAGAGCGATATGTAGTGGATGTGTTGGTGATCAGAGATGCCAGGTCTTAGCTAATTAGCCTTCAAATTCCAGTCCGGGCTAGAGCCACCCTAAAAATAATAGACTCCTCTTCAATCTGATCAGGGAGATGCGTCTCTGCAGCGCATACATAAGTCCCTGAAATGTCCTATATTAGCACAAACCCCTGTTGCATGATGGGGAAGGAGATCCGTAAACCTGCCTGTATTGAAATGATAATGGGGGGGGATTACCCAGCATAATCTATACATTTTACGATGATTGGGAACACTCAGGCTAAATTCATCTGCGGGGGAGGGGACTCGTTTGGGGAAAGAAAAGGACCAGTCCTAGTGGATGTCTGTGGGACCGTTCGCAAACGATGGGGGTGGCTGATTCGCAAGATCAATCAATGGACGCGTCTCATTTAGCCAGGTACGCAGTCACAAGAATGAATTTAACCCTTGTGTAAGGAAGTCACTGGTCTTTTTTTTCTGCATTCTTCCACACATCAAGACTTGGAGAAAGAAAAAAGTAAAAACATTTTTAAAACAAACAACACTGAGCATTAAGGCAGCAGTTCAACTGCTGCACTGGGGCCATAATATCAGTCTGCCCCGTATACCTAAACCCTCACTTGTCCAATAAAGTGGCATGTTTTGGTGTCTTAAGAGGAGCCTGAGGGCAGAGACGGCTTCCCAGTGGCCAAGTGTTAGATGCCAAACCAGCAAAATAAAAACACTACAGGCCTCCCAAACCAGCCTGACACCTACTATCAGGAACCTAATCCAGAAGTGTCCATTTCCCAGGTGAAGGCACCACAGCAGAATCCCCACAACACCCATTCACCTTTCAAACCATTCCTTAGAAGCATATGAACCGCACAGTTCTCTCGTATATAAACTGCGTAGAAATTGTGGAGAAACAGACAGGAACAGCGGTTCTGGAACAGCATGTACTCTGAAATGTCAGCAAGGCAACAGCAAAACAAGGACAACTTGTCATACGTTTTATGCATGGTGTTGCATTTATGTGTAGAGAATACCGAATGCGGAAAATACATATGAATTGAAGGGATTACTTTTATCTGAGGACACAGGAGCCAGGCTTTTTATCCAAACCCCTGGCCTGGCTTGTGCTATGGTGCCTTCAGGTGATATATGGACCCAGTATATGAAGTATTATTCTCAACTTTATCTTATTGCATTATCCCATTCTAGAACAAGCACCTGAACCAATTTGTATTTTCTTCAAGACCCTTGGAAACAAATGGCCGATTAACAGATGTTACGGTTGCAAACATTCAGAGAGAATCTCATGTGGTATCACAATACATTTACAGCATTTATCAGACGCCCTTATCCAGAGCGACTTACAACCAGTAGTTACAGGGACAGTCTTCCCCTGGAGACACTTAGGGTTAAGTGTCTTGCTCAGGGACACAATGGTAGTAATAGGGATTCGAACCCGGGTCTTCTGGTTCATAGGCGAGTGTGTTACCCACTAGGCTACTACCACCCTATACACCCAATACTCCAATACAGTTGTCTACAATACAATTATGGCATCATCACAACTGAAGAATACAATAAAAAATCCTTCATATACAATCTCTTTACATTTTAAATTTGTAATATCATTGTCTGGGCTTCGTTTGCTCCATTTGCTAATAGAACACACTAACTAATATGCAGTGTCCAACTTAACTTCAACACAGCGACATGTGGGAAGATCAAACCCTTCCTTCTTGGAGAGGCTGAGTGCCATAGTACTATTCCTGGCAGGGATTCGGCTCATTACTGCACAAAAATTCCTTATTCTAGACTTTCCTTCTCATCTATATTCATGTGCACAGCAGTCACTGCCTCGAAAAAATAAGAGAGTCAGAACTGTCCCTAAACAGAGGTAGGCAGAAAGGCAACACTGCACAAATGACCACAGACGGAGATTCCAGTCCAGCAAATGCACTGGTAAACCAATTCTACGTTCAATTGCTAACATTTGACTGTTTAATTGAGCATCTGGTGGATGCAAATCTACTCAACGTGGGCATGTGTTGGTGCTTCTGAGATACTATCTTTGACTGCAGGCTGAATATTTCCCTCTTTGGTCCAGGAGAACAAAGTGAACCTTGAACCAGTGTATCCAAAATACTTGACATATAAGAAAACAAAAAAAAGAATGTAAAAATGAATACATCTGATATCCATTGTGACTAAGGCATGTGTTTTTTTTTTTTTTTTACCTCAGCACAAGCACAATCAACATCACAAACTTTGATTTCAGTCCATTTTACCATCAGAAAATAAAACAGTTACACAGATGGGAAAAGTATCATCAGCTATACTGCTATACTCAGGTAGTCAGCTTAACTCTTTAATGTTTTTATATATATATATATATAATTAAAAAAAATTCAGGTCGTGTTTGTTTTGCTTTCACAAGCATATGGTGATTTATCTGTTACAGGGGTTGAAAAAATAGTATGAGTTATTACAATTCTTCCACCATACAACAAAAAAAGCCCAAAATTCTTTAATATATAATCAAAGTGACATTTGGTCAAGTGTAAGAAGCAGAGTCAGCATAAAAATGCAGCTCGACCTATCAGGTTTAAGAGTTCATCTTAATATTGTATAATGTATTTAAGCTATTATGATCTCATTGCTAAACCGCCTATTTGCATTGGTGGTTCAGTGGTAGAAATCTCGCCTGCCATGCGGGAGGCCTGGGTTCAATGCAACTGAGCTGTTTTGGGAGACAGTGGTGACCTAGCGGTTAAGGAAGCGGCCCCATAATCAGAAGGTAGCCGGTTCGAATGCCGATCCGCCAAGATGCCACTGGGCAAAGCACCGTCCCCACACACTGCTCCCCGGGCGGTTGTCATGGCTGCCCACTGCTCATCAAGGGTGATGGGTTAAATGCAGAGGATACATTTCACTGTGTGCACCGTGTGCTGTGCTTCACTTTATCACAATGTCACAATTAGTGCTGCACGATTAATCTAATCGCAATCGTAATCGCGATGTCAGTCTGTGCGATTACATGAACCCAAAAAACTGCGATTTAAATTGTTAGTACATGGATTGGATCGGATATATTCTCTCAAAGTTTGCGAGCTGACTGAAGTCTCACTTCAGTCGGATGTGACGTGTTTGGTCACATTACTTTCGATTCGGAGACATATGGTTAGACGCCGCATGACGCGCTGCATCGTACGTCAACGTCGCCGCCATATTGCGATGGGCTCTGCTGTGACTTGAAGCATATACATGTCTTTGGAGAGAAGTGCATAAAAATGCCTCACTCTTGTGCTGCTTGGGGCTGTACAAAACGCTGTACGCTCCAAACCAGATCCCGGGGGATTACATTTCAAAGGTAAGGCTGGACAATTGTTTTGAATATATTTGGCCATTATAAAATCCCATTTTATAAGTCGTAACCTTAGCTAAGCTAGGCTAAGCTAGCGAAGCTATGCATTCCTGTGTTCAAGTCAGCCTCCAAAAAATGTTTTGGCTAAACGTAGGCATTAACTATTTAGACTGTTCTTAGCTGTTTAGTTAACATTTCTCAAACTCTGAAGGTTTCCTAAAGAAATTCACCTCAGTTTACAAATCTTAACCTTACCTAAGCTAGCAAAGCTATGCATCCCTGAGCTCAAGTCAGCCTCCAAACAACGTTTTGGTTAAACGTAAGAACTATAATACAGGATTTTATAATGGCCAAATATAATCAAAACAGTTGTTTAGCCTTACCAGGGTTTGTCGATTTTTTGTGATTTATTTAATTTTGTAGAATATTGTATTTTTTAAAGCACTGGGCATTTCAGGTTGTTATAAGTAGTTTGTATGTTTCACTTTGAAATTTCAATAATCGCAATATGTCTTTTTTGTGCAGCCCAAGTCACAATGCATTGTTCCTGTGGATAATTTCAGTCTCATTGTGTTGTGCTGCTTTGATGAAAATCTCAGGAAATATTCTTACAATGCAGAGCAAAATATTCCATTCAGCAGCAGACCTAGAAATACTGCAAAAAAAAAAAAAAAAAAAAAGTTCTGTGTGTTATGCAAAACAAATCATTAGCATTTCCAAACTGGGCCAAGAATCACCATGTTCCTTCCATTTTATTCCGAGGTGACAGAATCCAATGATGGAAAAGGGGGTACAGGCATTCCAAGATACAGGCCGCTATTTTCACACTGCCTGCAAGCGTGGACTCATTTACGACTGTTAGGTAAGCCACCCCCAAGATTTACATAAATAAGCGAATAAAACAAGAAACAGGATTTTTATTCCTCCAGAATGAGGAAGCAGTTTGTGAGAGCGGTCAATCATCGGGTTCCTCCCATTTTCAACTAATCATTAAAAATTGCGCTCTTTAACAACAGAATTTACCGCATTTACCAGACGCCCTTATCCAGAGCGACTTACAATCAGTAGTTAGAGGGACAGTCCCCCCCCCTGGAGACACTCAGGGTTAAGTGTCTTGCTCAGAGACACGATGGTAGTAGGCAGAATTTGAACCCGGGTCTTCTGGTTAATAGGCAAGTGTGTTCCTAGGCTACTACCACCCAGTGTGAATTAATTAGCCACCAACAAAAAGTGAAGATAGTTTCTGTACTCCAAAATTCAAATCCCTACCTAGTAGCTCTTTTTTGCTTTTTCTATTTATTTAATGCCTAACCATAGCAAACAAGCCCCACGAGAAGCATGTAATGCCACAAAACGGTGGCAATAAAATCCATTCTTAAAGGCAGGGCAGCTTACTCCATCTCTAGTGTAGCTGTGGTTGACTAAAGGCACTCAAATCATGACATAGAACGTGGATTAAATACTACAGACATTCAATTGTAAATTAAGCTCTGGCTCACATGGCCATCTGCTTTTTTTTATTTTTATTTTATTGTACGTGTGGGTGCACAGCTACACACACGTTGCATTTCACGCTCTGAGAGTGCAGGCTCGGCCATAGTGATTTATTTGCTGTACCATGTGACTTCACACAGGAAAAGACGACGACCTGCTCGTATAAAAACTGAAACTACCACTGCGCGCATGTATGTGGGATAGGTTCACAACAACCTACTTCATTTACACATTACCCAGAGAATGGACTTTAAATGTTAGATCTGTTTGCTGGCTCACACAAGACAATAAAAAAATAATAAAAAAGGGGTTTACTGAAGAAGAAGCCCACCAGCACTGTTTTCCAACTGTCACCAAAAACAAGTTGGAAAGCAGGTTTTTTCGACTGAAACTTCTGCCGTCCTATCCCTCGTCTACCTGTTAACATGCAAGCGCAGCGTTGACTGAAAAGCTACTGATAAGAAATCCCGCTCCCATTAAACCAGTGTTTCTGGGAAAAAGGAGCCCCCGTTCAATGGAACTTGGTTAATCCATGGGGGAATCAATAAACAGTAATTAGCCAGGTCTCTCACTATGGTAACGTTGAACAGATGGTGGCTTTGGTTTTCGTGCCCAGCGCACTGCTCCTATTATCAAAGATCAGGGGACGTGCTCTAAACTATAGCAGTAATGTAAGGTGACAATTTGAAAAATACAATAATTACATATGCGTCGTAACACAGGCACAAAAACGGCTTAAGGTTGCATCAAGGCCGTTCCGACAGCACTGTCACACTGATATGTCAGACTAGAAAGAGGAACCCCCATCTGGCCTCAAAATCTGAAACTTCCCTTCAAAGAGTGTTGTGTCAAATGCTCAAAGCAGAAGAAGACGATGGACGATACAGATGTGACCTTCCTGAATTATGCACGACGCAAGTCAAGTGCTCCTACAAAAGGATTACAAAATGAGCGAAGAGCGGGAGAAGGTTGCCAGCAGGCTCTCTCTTGAAGTAGCTTTCAGACCTCTACAAATATAGCAAGAACTTCCAGGAGCAGGTCTGACATTAAATGACAAAAAGGCCCCCCGAACCGGAACTCGAACTCTGAAAGCATGCCCTTTGGGACAAATACCGCTTTTAAACCATGCATAAGGGTGGAAATATCTCGATTTATTTATTTTGAACATGCACATACAGGTCTGCCAAAACCGACGCTTATATTAGAAGTAGTTCATAAGCAAACTAGAGAAATTATATATATATAAAGTGGTGGTGGTGGTTTTCAAGGCCCGTGATCAAGATGCTGCTGTCAAATCTTGATAACAGCATCCGTGGTGGCGCTTAGAGGACCGGGACAACACTGGCCGTCACCCAAAGGACGCCCCGCCGCCGCTGCCTCAGCCTCAGGCCCGCTCGGAGCGGAGCTCGGGCCGCCCGGACCCGGATTATTTTGTTGTTGGGGGGGGGAAGAGCGAGAGAGAGAGAACACCGACACTCGCATCGCACGGGCCGTGCAGGCTAAGCTAACTAGCGGTGGGCTGTTGACGACGGACGGCGCAGAAAATTGCGCTGCCGCCCGCTCGGGAAAAAGAGCCACCGCGTTCGTGCCGGGGGGGTGAGCGCCGGCCGGTGGGCGGCCCGAGCGGCCGTCCGGTTGGCGGAGAGGAGATAGCCGCGCAGGAAGGGCGGCCGTCTCGCAAAAAGAGTCAACACAATTGTATAGGGTAGCTAGGAAGCTAGCATGCTATTACGCAGTAGTGGGGACCAGCGCGGCGCCCCACATCGGCGTGACAAAATATCTGTGTATTTAAACACGGGAGGTCGGCCGGGTGGCTTCCGCTGGTCCGCGACCGCACGCAGGTGTCGCGGCGTGAGGACCGTACCTCTGGGTGGAGAATGGGGACACATCCAGCTTCCTTCTCATAGTCGTCCATAGCGTCAACCATCTTGGTGGTCAACCTCGCCGAGCATGCTGGGAAAGCAGGTTCTTGCTGAGCGAGGGAGGGAGAGAGAGGGAGGGAGAGGGAGGGAGGGAGGGAGGGGTGAAGCTACAGCCACCGCCATGTGCAGCGCTCACCAAACCGCGCCGCTGTGTGGCCCTCCTCGCGGCCGTGACGTCATTGCACTTCAGCATGACGTCATTGCCTGTCTGCGTCACACGCGATGTGGGTTGTGGTCAATATAGCTATATGTTTTTCATGAATGCAGCATATTTATCTGAGGCATGTTATGGGTTTCTTGCGATTAAAGCACTTAAACGGCTCGATGGCTCTAGTTGTGAATAATTTTCTCTATGCAGAAGAAAACAATTAAATTTAGAGACAGTTTAGATTTGATTTGCTATATTTATAAATTTGTGTATTTTGTGCAGTGCTAAAATTCGAGCCACGTCGTATCTGAACTTTGTATAATATGAATTCTTCATATGATAATAAAGTTTTCTTGTACTTTGAGTACAACATTAATTACACATTAAAATAATTCCTCCACCGCACGTAAATGGCACAATCCGGCCTTTTATCCTATCAAAAAAACGTATATAACATAGCAATCTTAATTAATTAAAATTATCATTGCATTTTTTTTAATTCGACGAATTCAATGCGCCAAGCCACAATTCTTTCCGCTGCTGCATACATGCAATACTTATTGGTGACATTTTATAATGTCACCTACAGCCACAAGATGTCAGCGTCTACCAGACACCCGTCCTTTTCCTGCTCGCTTCCGCAGAAAGAGAAGACCCGCCCGTAAAAAGAAGGGCTCTGGATCGGGCCTCCATCACTGTGACCTGCAGGTCCGATCGCCATCTTGAATGAACCACCGGCCATGCCGTAACGCGGCCATCGAATTCAAATCAGAACTTTATTTATAAACACGCGCTCCGTTTTCCTCCAGGCGGACGTGCCGTGCCAGTGCCGAATTTCTATTGACGCGCCAATCAGCCGACAGAAGACTTCCAACGTCCCAGCAAGTGCTGGCTGGAATGGTTTTTACTTTATTTCATAATTAACTGCACCAGGGACGTCCTGTCATTGAACCGTGTGCGTCCGAATCTATTTTCCTTTTAAATTGTGTGTTAGCATTCATCGTGCGGCGTCCGTAGACGCTAGTTTTGAATATAGTATCTGCAGTAACCTGTGGACACATTTTTCTCCCCAAAACCTCCACAGAAGGAAAAAGGGGGATTTTTTCCTGGGACTAAATAGTCGAAAAGAGCAAGGTATGTTCGAAAACGCAAAATGAACCTAAACGACACTTTCATTGAGCCTCTAGCAAAGTGTGCTGTTAGCTTCCCGTGCCATCAGCACAATGGTATTGTTCTAAACCTTCAACTGATATAACTTTACTTTTCTAGATTTCTAGAACATTTGATGTCTTATTACAAAAAAAAACTGGGCAAGGACGTATGGTATTTTTTCGTGGATTATGTAATTGATGGGATGACATGTCGTTTAGCAGCTACGGGGCTAATGGCGCGTCGATGCTGTTGTTTATTCGCCATCTGCGCGTTTCAGATTGGCTCACAGTTTCAGCTTCGATGTCATTGTGAAATAGTGGTTATCAGAGCAAATTGATCCGGGGCTAATCGGCAGCACTTAAAACGCCAGACGCGGGACATTGCATCCCACACGGTCCATTTAAACCAAGAGCTGCTCCCACCAAACGTCTTTGGTCGAAACGTCTGTTTAGCGATTTTGCATCGCAAAGTGCTCTCGGAGATCGTTCCCTACGTGGGATTCTCATTCCATTCATTATTTTGCGAAGCCAAAACGGACGCATCTGGCGCGATAAGGAAGTGGTGCTATTTCTAGGCTATCGCGTTCCACTACCCCGAGGTCCTGTTTCACGTGTCAGATTCCCACTTTCTTCCGACGACGGCGGAGTGCCCTGCAACCCGAACCCCCCGCCACCCATCACACAGCACCCCCCTTTCCTCCGCACCAGTCTCCGTATCTCTGTGTGTTGTCGGCTTGGACTGGCCAGGCTGTGGTTGTGTGTCAATACAATGACGGGTCCGTTGTGGCGATGTAATGCTTGTAATGACGTTGTAACGAACACGTAGTAACTCTTCTTCTTTTTAATGGCAACTATCCTAAATCTCACACTTGCCAAAGGCAGACGCCACATTTCCATGTTTTCCATTCTGTGACGATTTGCATGGCGTTGGACTCTATTCCTGAGGAAACCGTGCCCGTGGACGCGAACGCGTGGGCCAGCGTGGGCCGCCGTAGTCGCCCATTTGGCAGTCAAATTCAGTTTCCGCTGCGCTTCCCTTGCTCAGCCTTGGCCTGGGCGGCGGTCTACGTGACCTTGACTGTGACGATCAGCGTCCGCGTCTTGTTCTTGCGATGGCGTCGTGTTTATAACGCGTCTACAGCACAGACTTGTCTTCCGTTCACGCCCCCATCGTCTGTTTTTACATTAGTTACAAAAAAGTGATGCTGCCACAAAGTACCATTACATCAAAGATGTGGATGTGGTGTTGGTAGCCTAGTGGGTAACACACTCGCCTATGAACCAGAAGACCCAGGTTCAAATACCACTTACTACCATTGTGTCCCTGAGCAAGACACTTAACCCTGAGTGTCTCCAGTGGGACTGTCCCTGTAACTACTGATTGTAAGTCTGGATAAGGGCGTCTGATAAATGGCGTAAATGTAAGACAGTGTGGCTAATGTCAGAAAGTTATAACAGGTTTAGACACCTTTTTTCATGTCACTTTTATTTTTAACCAACACAGCATCCTTGGCTTTTTTTGGACCAATTCTTTGAATTTCACCAGATTCTCTGTCGTGAAAAGCTCTGAAGCAGCTACATATCAGCTACGCAGTGAGATCAATTGGAAAAAAAGTTTATTCATGCATATTTTTAGGATATTGTCTTGTTTGGACCTTGTTCCTTCTTCTTGCAATAGGTGGATTTTTTTTAAACACTCCAGGGGCTGAAATGACATCTATGCCATTCATAATTGCACCCATCAGTGTTTTAATCAGGAAACATTATGAATTTGCCATAGACTTTGTCTATGCTTTGTTAAAACATGATTTTAAAGAATCAGATCAGTATCACAAAAAGACTACAATTGTGGCGCTTCGGTTTTGCCAAATATGTAATTACTATGTAATTAAGCAACATAATCGACATGGCGAAAAAATATCGCCACTGCTCTCTTCTTTTGTGTAGGCCATAATTGTAGCCAAGTTGTCATTGCTAAGCCACTGCAATCTGTAACTTTTAGCTGGATTTAAGAGTGTAAAATTATAGGAGCCATTTTCACTTGTTTTTTTTTACCACCCATAGAGCATGACTTCAATTAACACACGCTTTTCTCCAGCGCCACCTCAGGAGCTATTTTCTGGTCAATCATGGGTCAAAATGTTCTCTTTTTCTGTAACTGGCCAGTTCAGCCAGATGAATCCCTCATTAGTTGGGGCTTGATATTATCTCCCCCAACCCATCCTCAAATATGCTTCATATAATTATAATTGGACATGAGGGGGCACTGGCCCCCATTATTGGGACATTCGATAAAATCATTTCAGTATCTTGATGTTGGGAGCTGGGAACCGAAGATGGGTCTGTATGTTTCAAATTGAAATTTGAAAGTTTCACCATTGGGAAAATGAATTGGTTAAAAATATAGGTTGTTGTGGCCAAAACCTCAAAACGTGAATAAGTTATATGAAAATGTGTACCAGCTGATGACGAATGGGGGTGTAAAAACTACCATTTACTGAGCACCTCTTTGATTGCAGTCGATATATAAATATGCAGCAGCTATATAATTCAAAAGTCTAGTCTACGGCTATGTATGGCCGCACTGATAGGTATAATGACAGAGGGGGGGGGGGGGGGGGGCTTTATTGCAATTTGGTTCCAGGAGAGAGCTTCAGAACGGGCCTCAAAGGTCTAATTCATTTTTCATATCTTTCAAATTGAGGTGATTAGTTGCACAAATTCCCATAGATTAGCTCACTTTCTTTTAATCTTTTAATGCCTACTGTTTCCATGGTAGTTTAGTAGCATGATGGAGAACTACAGATTAAATAGAGATTGCATTTTTGCATTTTTGTTGTTGTTGGCAAATACTCCTGTCCAGATTGACTTCCAGTCACTAATTACTTAGTAAGTTCTCCTGGGGATAGGGATAAATGTCATGCTCAGGGGCACAATGGTAGCAAGAGACTTTGTGGGTCAACTGATTGACAGGCAAGTTCATCCACTTTCTTTGCTCTTGTGAACTTTACAGTAAAGATTCTTTATTATCAGTGTTAATCTGTAAACATGTATTGATATTAGGTTGAAACGACTAACGGTTAACGTCATCTCAGTTCCACTCTATATCTAATGTCTTCCTAAATGTTTTCCAGTGGAACTTGCATATTTGCATATGCTGTTATTTTAACATTCAGAAGATGAGCCACTTCCCTACATACATTAGGTACTGAAAAGTCCCATAACTACAAGTTGTTACATTTCTGTCAAAAAACAGGCAAAGTGGTCAGGAATAGCCTAGTAGGTGTCAGAAAGAGAGGGTGTTGGAAAAGAAAAGGCGCGGGGATGTAACGACAAAGCTATACTGTGGAGTACTTCACAGCCAAGCAACTTAGCTACCACCCAGTCTGGAGTGAGTTGGCCAGCCACCTAGCACATATGATGATGGAGGTTGAGAAGTGTGTTGGTTTGTGCATCTGTCTGGTCCTTTTATGAAAGGCACACATTCAGTTATAAATGTCCATTGTTATTAAGATCTTGTTAACTACATATTATTATTACAATATTAAACGTATAATGCATCACAATAATGCATGAACAATGACTATGATTACCCTAATTACACTACTAGAGATCCTGCGTAGGGCTAAATTGTAATTATTTTACAAGACAGTTAGTGTAGCTTTCATTCTGGTGGTGTTGGACTAATCTTGAAAGTAATCTTGAGAGTTCAATACAACAGAATGCACATGAGGAACCGTGTCATTCTACGGTCTAAGGTGTTAGGTCTTAATTAGAAACAATGCTTGTGTAAAGAGTTTTTGCTTAATGGCCTTGTTACAGCAATTAACTAATTATTAGCGGAAAAACACTGCAAAAAAAAATTTTCCTTTGCTTATGCATATTTGGTTTCGAGCAACTGAAAGGCCGACCTAGGTAGGGTTTCATCGTCCAGGCTTATTGCTGCGTGCAGTAAATACCAGCCTCACTCACTTTCCATAACCGCCTAGGCCTACTCAGGGTCGCGGCTGCCGTAGCCCACCCTGGGACTCTGGGCGTAATAAATACCAACCCGATGTAGTCATGTTATTGACCCTGTTGCCTGCAAATGGGATTGCTCAATACAATAGGCACACATGCTGCCCATAATATATTTCCATAGAGTTAGCGGAGAAGCTGCTGGAATCCGGCATTCGTGGAACAATTTGACCCACTTTTTTTTCATACATCATATTTTG
Source organism: Denticeps clupeoides (assembly GCF_900700375.1). Taxonomy (NCBI): domain Eukaryota; kingdom Metazoa; phylum Chordata; class Actinopteri; order Clupeiformes; family Denticipitidae; genus Denticeps; species Denticeps clupeoides. The sequence continues at coordinate 9,980,203 of NC_041721.1, read as the reverse complement.
AAATATCGTGTTTAATATAACTGATGCCTGGAGGCCTTGTATTCCTGTAGCATGCGTTTGGCCAGCACCTCTTTTTGATGGACAGTTAGGTTCCTTGGTGTGATGCACCAAGGGCCAGTGGAGCACAAAATAAGCAACAATGGGCAAATTTTCAATGAAACAGACTCATTCGTTCCACCCCAGGCGTTTCGTCATGGAACATGGCTGGTCAGGGACTGTCCCCAGGGCAACACTCTGGATCAGTGCCGACCCGTCTAATCCGTCTAAGCCCTTCTGCTGCAAGGGGAGAGAGTGAGACAAGGAATGAGAGTGACGTCGGCTGACGCTCTTATGTCACAACTTTTTTTTTGTGGGTGGGGCGCGGAAGAAAGGTTTTTCTTCTCTTTTCTCCAATTTCACATGTGCGCTAAGCATGAGCCTCACGATGGGACAGAAATCGAGAAATGCATAGCTGGTAAGAGATGTTCCAAATGTTAAGCCTATTATTAAGGTACAATTCCTCCGCTTAAATTATGATCCATAATTCCTGTTACCTCAAAGATAAGGATTCAAAGCGTTTTTATTGTCATATTCTTTGTACAATAATATAATAATAAAACGATAATAAATTCAGGACCAAAATGGTCTTTGCAGCCGACCACTTATAATTTCTAATGAACATGCTGCTGTATAGTGTGTGGGTTCCATGTTATTTTAGAAAAGGCTGAGCTCATCCAGAGCCCTTGGGCAAGCACTGACATACATTGTATGACTGTAAAGGCAAATAAAATGTCAAACGGTATTCGATTCGGTAACTGAGCGATGTAAGTGGCTCATGTTTTCACCGGGCCAAAAGCTTTTTGATTTATTGCTGCCAGAGTCTGGATGTTGCTGGAGGTGACGCTTCCTTCTGACATTAGTGAATTAGTCGTCCACTCCAGTGCCTGCAGGACCTCTTCCACTCCACTTTATTAGTGTGCCAGGCTGCAGCGCTCTGGTGACTTTCTGTTCTGTTGCTTGTATACATTTGAAGGAGGCTATTTTGCTGGAAATGTGCAGTTTTGTGTTTTTTAGTGTTAAAATAGCTTAAAATGTCGACTGGCTGCTGGCGATTTACTCTGGCTGCGTGAACTTTGGAGGGTTGTCATGAATTTAGTTTAGCGATGTTTTGGTAAATTTGTGACTTTTGTGATTTTTTTTCCAAATTTGCACAAAGAGTGCAAATTTGAGAGCAATTGAGAAGTCATGGAAATTATTTTGTAAAAATGTGTAAGAACCCTGTTTAGTGCAATATTAATCTTTTCCACAAGTGAAATAGTATAATTATCTGGACATTATGTTGAGAAAGGGTTGTCGTTAATGGTAATAATAAAGTTTTTTGGAATTTTTTAGGAAATGTTTAGAATTCCCGTTGCACCCTGTTTAACAAATTCATTCTCCGGACGTAACACCATCCTCTGCACATAATTGCTTTAATTTAAAGGCCAATGTTGAATTTGAGATGATGTTAAACTGATCTTGCCTTCTCTTCATTTCTGAAATCAGGTTGCCCAATGTATGTTGCTTTATGTGAGTGTAACGCAATACGTTGCAACAGGCAGCAGGCATGTGGCAAAATATTTATGAGGCGTGAAACGTTTAATTGTGGCAGGAAGCATGTAGCAGAACAGACCTCTGACTGCCACATGGCCCACAGTGAAGTGTTTTTTCAGTGTTCCTCGCTCCAAAGAGGTGTGTAATTCAATTAGTCTTGGGCAGCCAGCAGTGGACTGCTGTGGAGGCAGTGAAAAAAGGAGTGCTTTGGTCATTCTGCTTCACCATTCAGAGAGTGGCAGCTCAGATGACTGGATCTGGAATTTGTCTCCTTATGTCGTCAAAAGATTGATTTTTTTTTTTTTTTTGGAAAAATGCTGTATTCTGATAAATGCTGTATGCGCCAAACATTGTGGTTGGTGAATGGTTTTGATCACACAATTTCCAAGGCAGAATTTTAGAAAAAGACTTAAAATAGAGGATTAGGGGGCCACTAAGACCGATATAAAAGCAAAAAAAAAAATTATGTCAGGGGACCTTTAAATTGTTTAAAAACTTTAAAAGGTCCAACAGTTGGCATCCGAATACTTAATAATTTGGAAAGAGCAGTTTTTCAAGTTATTTGAACATCTAATTTATTTGTTGGTTTGATACATTGATTATGAAAAGAGCTTTGTTGTTTTATGGGTTGACTGAGATTTGTGCTGCAGCTGGGAATATTAATTTGATTTATGCTTCTGTACCAAATAAAAAGTACACTGCCCAACTTTATTTGTACTTTTTAATGTGGCTCCAGAGAGTGACAATCACTTGGCGTGGAATACAAGCCAACACATGTGACCAATCAAAACCAGTCTTCGTATAGACACGTTGAATCATTGACCTTGTAGATACGTGTTTTCAAATTCTTGAGATAGCTTATGTGTTGGGTCTGATTGGTGTCAGCTTCATTAAATCTCAACAAATTATGATTAAGCGTATGAGCCCCGACTGAGCGCGGTCTGAATAATGCGTATCCCAGGGGAGAGGCCCTCGGCTGGCCACGTGTCGCTGTTCCCTCATCTGGGCATCTGGAGTGGAGTGACAGACAGCCTCAGCCATCAACACGAGCTCAGCCTCTGTTAATCGAATCAGAGAAGCAGTAAACCAAGCGGAGAAAACTGCGGAGATTCGGGGGGGGGGGTGAGGGTAGAGGAGGAGAAGGATCAACCCCAACGTGATCCACACATTCCCTCTGATTGCTTAGTTTGCCAGAATCACAGTTGACTGAATACTAATATACGAATGCAATAATACCAAGTTGACACAAAATTAAGACTTTTTCTTTCTTGAGACCAAAACTGCCATTTACAGTCTTGCCTAAAAAGTAATGTTGGTAGATCTAGACACCCTTATCCAGAGAGACTGGGGACACTCAGGGTTAAGTGTCAGGGTGATAGTAAGCAGGGTGGGTAGCCTAGTGGGTAACACACTCGCCTATTAAGAAGACCCGGGTTTGAATCCCACTTACTACCATTGTGTCCCTGAGCAAGACACTTAACCCTAAGTTTCTCCAGGGTGGGGACTGTCCCTGTAGCTACTGATTGTAAGTCGCTCTGGATAAAGGCGTCTGATAAATGCTGTAAATGTAAATGTAATCAGGGTTTTGAACCTGCGACTTTGTGGTCATAGGCCAGTGTCTTACGAGGCTACTAGCCTTGAACTACCCTTGAACCATCATGACAGTAATGCTCTCACGTATGTGTTGCGGCCACAGTTGGTGACTGCTGCCCAGGGCAACCACTAGCTGTTCAGCAACAACCAATCAGTGTTTCTTGATGAAGACCGCACAGCTCTCTGTATTTCCAAACCCCGGTCATATGGAAGCAGGTAATTTACCCCCTCAACAGCTCTTTCAGGATATTTGCATGAACTGGTATGAATGACTGGCGTTCGAGGCCCACAATGCGGTTCAATGGCACCCGGGGTCTTCCCATTGACTGTGAGTGGGAAGTGTCTGTAAGGGGGTGTTATGTTGCTGGACATATTTGAATAGGCTCTTCGCCCCTGATGATCCGAGGGACATCAAGATTTGCTGGTGGGTTCTAAGCAGCCCGGATGTGGAGTTGATTTACACCACAGGAACCCCCAGGTTCTGCACTAATCCAAAATCGGCCTGTTGTTTTATACGACCACATTTCACCAGGGATGAGGCAGCATGTTCTGGACGCTAATGTTGGGCGTCAGAATGCACACATCTATGCCGTTTTTACAACACCTGAGGCGTTGTGTTACTCTTTGGGAGATGCTGGTGCAGAAGGAACCCTGCAATAGGATGTATGTCGCCTCATTCTCTCCCACTCCCATTCTGTGTCTCAGGCTGGTTGGTGCGTTGCCGTGAGAAACGGGCAAGGTAGGTCCTATATTTGTCTCGAGTGCCACGTGCTTCTGATGGAAGGTGGTGTGATGGTGCGCGCGATGAGTCATGGTGTGTGTGTGTGTGTGTGTGTGTGTGTGTACGCATGGTTTATGTATGGGGCATGTAGGAGACTTGGCAGTGTGAGTACATGTAACAATTTACATCTATTATACATGTATGTTTATTTTTTTTCAACTTCATCTCTGCATATGAACAATATGCAATTCACAAGGTGGGTCTGTTTACGTATTTATGTATTCTATATTGATATCTTTTCTCTCTGTATTGCTAGTTTTTGTATTTGTTTTTATTCATTTTTTTTCTATTTTGCTATAAATACTTGATATTTTCTATTGGGATGTTGTAACAGAGGAGTTTCTCTGGCGTTGGATATTGGGTTATTTTATTTTTTCTTATCAGAACAACAAAGGGCTTTACCCTACATACCCAAGGGTAAAATATAGGGTGCATCAGACGAACCACCACACATTTTGTGCATGTTCTACATCATCAAGTTACCCCGGCTCCCGTGCTCCCTGCGGTCATTGTGGAGTTGCCGTCTCCGTGACCGGAGGGGGTTGTGTTGGCTCTGACCGCAGCCTGTGACTGCACAGTCACCTTGGACGGGAACGGCTGCGAAGGCAGGCAGGCAGCACCACTATTCTCAACGTGGCACTTGTCACTGCACGCTGATAGAGGCTGGTTTCCAACGGTGGGCTGCTGTGTGTCTCAATAACAGCACCGTTGACGAGGTCCACCCAGCAAAGTCAGCACTGAAGGTGCCTGTGTCTTGGAAGAGCTGTACCATGCACCTTTATTTTCTGGACAGTTCTCTTATCAAAGACATAGACTGGTGCAGTGATGGGCATGTTCTTGTGGCATCCAGGTACCGTGACCAACATCATGATCACTCTGGCTCTTGAAACTAAAATTAAAGATTTTAATTACAGTTCTGTGACTAGCTGTGTCACCCTAATTTACTTCCACTATGTTTAGTTCCTTTCTTCTTTCTTTTTTGTGGATGAGTGTGTATCGTTAAGCAGGGAGATATGCTCCTCAAAAAAGATTAATTATTTTTTAGTATTATAAAATTCTAATCTAGCAGACAGTTTTATACTGGTACTACCATTATTAACAGTGTGTGTGTGTGTATGTTATATGTCTTACTGCATTTATCAGATGTCATTATCCATAGCTACTTACAATCAGTAGTTACAGGGACAGTGTTACCCACTAGACTACTAGCACCCCCATAACTATTACAAATTAGTGATAATAAATTAGATACTTTTTATTAGCACACAGCTAATATTTAGACTGTCATGCTGTATAAATAGATGGTAATATAATATCTATGCTCCTAATATATTAAAGATTTTATGTAGAATTCAAGCACTAGATTTGAATCTAGCATAGTGCTATACTAGTTGTATAGAGTTATACATTTTCTCGTCTTTAATTTAGTATTATAACTATCACTGGTAACTGATATATTCAGTTTCTTTTTGATATTTGAGTGATTAGGTTGATGAAAACTATTAACTGTATTATACAGATCAAGACAAATGCTGATATGTAGCCCCCAAAAATGATAATAATATTACAATTCTGCCAATTATGTGATAAGCAGTATATTGCTGGACAGTTATAATACGATCATGATTATAAATTTACAGTATAAATGGTTTTAAATTATTACAGTCTGCTGTCAATATCAGGGTTTATGTTGCTGCTGTAAAGTATCTACTTCTGGTAATTTTTCTGCCATGCTGATTGTTTCTTGTCCACATGAAGGTCTGCTAGCGCTGGGGCTGCCGCGGCCATCTGCGTGCAGGTTTTTATTGTGACGTGATCGATTTTGTCTGGGGCTCCAGGCTGTGGTGCTGCCGAGGTGTCAGTAGCAGGGCTGGTTGTTCTATCTGCTCAGCCCAGGGTGTCTCGCACCTCTGAGGCACATTCCACGCCCCTTCATATGGTGCGTTTGTTGTTTTTCTTGTTTCAGACTTTCATTCTGATCAGTCTGACTAGCACATGTCTCCTCCAATGTGAAGTAAAGTGAAGCCGATTGAATCTTTTTCCGCCTGTGAATTCAATGCGTCAGCTTCCCTGTAGGTGTGTCATGGACAGCAGTTGTTCTTGGACTTCTGATAAAGCACCCATGAAAAAGGCAGTTGTTGTTTGTTTTTTTTAACATAGAAGGTACATATCACCGTTTAAGAAAAAGTAAACTCTTGGTTACCGGTTCGAATCCCGATCCGCCAAGGTGCCACAGAGCAAAGCACCGTCCCCACACACTGCTCCCCGGATGCCTGTCATGGCTGCCCACTGTTTACTAAGGTTGATGAGTTAAATGCAGAGGACACATTTCACTGTGTGCACCATGTGCTGTGCTGCTGTGTATCACAAGTGACAATCACTTCACTTTATATGTAGAGGTTAGTGTCTGAACACTGAACACTCAGTGTTAAGATGATGGTATTGCACTGCTTTATGTTGCACAGCAGCGTCTTTTTGCACTTTTTTTACTTGGCACTTTTGCGTACCTGCCACTCATTTCACTGGTTTAACGCTGTCTGTCTTCTTTGTTGCCAACATGGTTGACTTAAATGTTATTCTTGCACTGTCTGTGTACCATTTTGGCACTTGTTTGCACACCCAGTTTTGCACACAGGCACTTTATGTCAGTCTGTTACTTTCTCTTAAGGTCACATGTAGCACCTGGTTCCTGAGAAATGTGTTTTTTTTTCACTGTATAATGTGAAAACTGTATGTAGCTGAAACTTGGACTTGAACTTGAACCGCCTAATAAGGCTGTGTTTTGTAAGAATATCATGGGTGTGTACATTAACTTAAATTATTTTATAACAAAGAGTGAACAGTTTAAGGTGGTCTGAATACTTTCCGTGCCCGCTGTATGTGTGAGAATTGTTGAAGATTATGAGGCGCCCCCTGGGCCATATATCAAGAAAAGCCTGCACATTCACCACTTTTCCTCACACATCTACATAAAAAATGTGTTTATATCCTACTTTTCCCTCACATATACACTTTACCCTTCAAAAATGTAATGTGTGATGTACACGATAAGTGATGTGAATTCATGCACAGCAGAAGTATGTATGAGAAGAGAAATTGCTGTGTGTGCGTGGTAATATTATAATGAGAACGATGCAGATAGCAGCCATGTTGCTATACAAAAAGGCATGTATCTATACAAAAGGCAAGTAATTTGAATACGGCTAAATGGCTCTTATTAGTCCAGTACATTTTTTTTTACATCATTGTCTTTTTGAAAATCGATAGAACATCATAAAATTAAATATTGTGATTTCAGGGTTGGGGGCTTTTTGTTGGCTCCAATGACTTGCCAGTCTTGTCCAATCTCATAGAAAAGCTGCCGAAAGTTCATAAAATGGGAACATGAGAATTCTGCAAATGTGCCACAATGCTGCCCCAGCAGTGATGGCCGGGCAGGTAAGGATTACCTAGCGGGTAATCAGAAGGTTGCCGGTTAGAATCCCAAGTCGCCAAGGTGCCACTGAGGTTCCACGTCCCCACACACTGCTCCCTGGGCGCCTGTCATGGCTGGCCACTGCTCACCACATTTTATTGTGCTGTGCTGTAATTCACAATGATAATCACTTTACAATTGTAAAGATTAGTCTGAAGACTGTACTTCAATCTGTGTTTTGAATCATGTGATTCATCTGACACAGCTTCTAAGCCTGGCCTGAATTAAAGTGAAAACATTTGTTTTAGAAAAGGGGAATGAAAATGACACTCCTGATCTAAGTGTATCCTGCAATTAAGTTGATTAGTTCCTATTTAATCCAAGCCTCATGGTGTCATTGTCATCCCCACCTCAGCCAGGTACTGACATTAAATAAAACCACTGTGTTTCTCAGCTCCTGTGTGGCAGGAGGTGAGGAAAAATGAATATGGGGAAAATCCCATATTGATTATTGACATAGTACTGTGTGGTATAAGCATTATGCAATATAAATTTGGCCAACGGGAGAGATTTTTATTATACTGGCCTACTGCAGAAAAATCCACATCACATGAGTCCACAAAACCACTTGCAGCACGAGGCATTGGTTTTGGAAAATGGACCTGTGTAAGGTTAGCAGCTTTTGACTGTATTTGATGTTTCAAAAGAAAGGTTCCAAATGGAAAGACAGGGAATTAAATGTTCCTATCATTAAATTTTAGAAACTTATATGTATAAAGAGTGCTGCTTTGCTTTTCAGAGAGCCGCTCAGATGGTCAGATCTGGAATTTGTCCCCTTATGACATCATAAGGGGAAAGGTTACCTCCCCTTTCTCATGCTTGGTCCGCCCAGAGAATTTCTCACCCCTCCCCTCAAATGACCATTATGGCTTGAAAACGTGCAGTTGCTCTGTGATTGGATGTAAAAATGTGCACAAATGTTTTAATCCGGTCACACAAGACTCTGAAGAACCAGTGGTAACATTTTTTTCTGGAAAAATGCCATCACGACTGTGGTTGGTGAATGGTGTTGTTGACGTTATTTCCACAAATGCCCGCTCACTTCTATAGGCCGCTATTCTCCTCATCCCACATCTCTCCTCATAATTTGCATTTAAAGCTACCCACACCGAAACTGCGCGTCCTGAGGAAATCTCATTGTGTGACTGGCTCAAAGTGTCTGTAATTCTGCTCCAAGGCTGAACAACAGTCTTGAAAGAGTTCCCAGAGGTCTTTAGCATTTGTTGGCCCCCTTGCCTTCACTCTGCGTTCTAGCTCACCCCAAACCACCTTGAATGGGTTCAGGTCCATGCACCTTCCGTGACTGTGGAGTCCAGGTCTCCACTTTTTGTTAACATAGCACATCGTTTTGATGCCTTCAGTGAGAATCTACCTATGTAAATGGTCATGAAAATAAAGCATACACATTGAATGGGAAGGTGTGTCCAACCCTTGTACTGTACTCTACTGTACTGTATATAAAAGCAAAAAAAACCTTTAATCCCCCTGCTGTCAAATACGTCACATGCCAAGGTGTAGTTCACGTTCCTTTCTCCTCTGTACCACCCATTTTCTAAAACCTGTAGTCTATGTATGTATTAGATAAATGCTGATAAATGCTGTAAATGTATTAGCAAAATGTCATTTACAGCGCCACCAAAATATTCCCTTCAAGGCTTTGTCTAGTTCTGAGAAATGGATCGCTTAGAGCTGTGTACACGTTTGTCTTTAATCAAGTCTTCTGGGAGGTGTGTGTGACCTCTGCTGATGTCTCAGCTCAGATTGCTGATAAATCCAGTCGACCACCGCTGTCACCACCATCAGCCCGGAGTCCCCTCCCACTTTCTGTCACTGTAGCAGTAATGCACTTTGTCAGGATGCTGCTTTCTTCTGGAATGATTAACGACTTCCTTATGGGAAGTTTAGAGATTAATTTTTTTTACTTATTTTAACTTTACATTTACAAGTTAAACTGACCTCATACGATATAGAGTATTGTTTACTCCATATGACTTAAGGGGTTAATGTGGATGAACCTGCATTGTTGCTGCCATATTAATTTAGATCATTAGTTAGATAATTCAAAATTGTCATTAGGGCAAGGAAAATCTAGGAGTTTGGTACAATTTGAACCACGCCATTCTAAATTACTTTTAGAATCTTATATCTGAGCTGAATTGTAATGAATTCATATGCAAATTCATGCATATGACACATGATAAGATGACACATGTAGCAACACATGTAAGCAGCATATATAAACTGTTTTTGTGGGATGAGATTATAATGGAGGAAATTGCAAGTAGAACTGACTTTTTACAATCTCAACTTTTCTCTTCTTATGCTAAACATTTGAACATTCTTATGACATTTGAAGTCATATATCAGCTATTATTTGAAGTTTCTCTATTGCTATGACATAAGTAATTGTGACATGATCACTATACCATGTAGTTTAGCTTAAAGGTGTGTTGTTCTGTATCTGTATTCTGGTGACTGAATTTTTGGCTTGCAAGGTGAAGGACCATCTTCCATAAATAAAAACTCTTCATTCACCATAGTGCACTACACAGATTTACTATGGCACTTTCATTTTCATTAGGAAAATAGAGCTGAGACTATGAGCCAATTTCATCCACAGCAAGTGCATTAATGAATAAGAAACAAGAAACATGAAGATTGTTGGCTGTTAGCAGAAACAAGATTTATGAAAGCGTGTAGTTTCTTTTTTTTATTATTTTACCTAAACCTTTACCCACCACTGAATTCATTTTCATTTCTGATGTATCCCACTTTCTTCAGGCCTAAAGAAGATGGCAAGAATGTCACATATATAGACTACAGCCCCCATGGTGCTCTTCTCTGCTCTAAATTGAGCCATTTTTGTTCAGGGCTCAGAAACGATCCTGCGTCCTGACCGCGCTGTCTTTTCATTGGCCATCGAATTTCATACCTATATAGAGAGCAGAAAAGAGCATCGGTTCAATCGCCTAGAGTGCATTGTGTTTGTCTGTACAGCGCATTTGTTAATGACCCCCCACTGAACAATACCAACACTTGAGAGTCTGGAAGTGTCGAAAGCCCTTAAAAGCATTGAGCCCATGAGGCAGATGGTTCGAATTGTCTTCAACATGAAGGCAAAACATTAAAATATATTGGCCTGGAATAAAAGACCTGGATTAAACCATGTGTATGCCTAATGTAATTAAAAATATTTTTTTCTGCCCCGTCTATATATAAACACATTTTAAATACATATTCATATTTTTTATCACAGGGAGCAGAGACCTTTTTTGTACAGTTGATTATGTTAAAATATGCACACTGTGTCAGGTTGCAGAATTTACAAATTAGGCTTTTCCGGT